>NC_140275.1:17239194-17354040 GCF_964030765.1 Micromesistius poutassou | reverse complement strand
AGAGGAGGGAGGGAGGAAGGAGGGCTCGGAGGGTGGGGGACACCGAGGGGGAAAAAACGACACAGAGAGGGGTTGATCGGGGGGACAACACAGGGAAATGAGGGAACTGGGAAGGAGGTGAGCCAAGAGTGCCAGGGGAGAGAGGAGGAAGGGAGATGAGTAGGATGCATAAAAAAATAGTTGGAATGCCGTCACTGACTGGCAGGGGATTACTTTGTACGGTAGCAAGGAGGGGGGTGGGAGAAGAGGAAGCCAGGAGACTGGAGGAGAGAGAGCGGAGGGACTCTCTTCTGTGTGTGTGTGTGTGTGTGTTGTGATTGCTAGTCTGCATGGGAGAGGTAGAATAGGGACACATGGGGAGGAGGTGATGAAGTGAGAAAAGGGAGCGAGCGGGAAGGGGCAGAAACGGGGAGTCCGGAAAGGGAGTCAGTCTAAGGAGGGGGGGGGGGGGGGGAGATGCACTGCAGTGTCTTGACATCTAGTGTCATGGGAGCGCCGAGCCTAGAACGTTCTCATGTGGTGTGTGTTGAACACTAATGGCTGTGTGTGTGTGTGTGTGTGTGTGTGTGTGTGTGTGTGTGTGTGTGTGTGTGTGTGTGTGTGTGTGTGTGTGTGTGTGTGTGTGTGTGTGTGTGTGTGTGTGTGTGTGTGTGTGTGTGTGTGGGGCTGCCTCCATCGATCCGTGTTTTATCATCGTCTGTCCCCGAAGGACGGTGACCCTGAGAAGGCCTTCGTTAAGAGCCTGGAACCTGGCTAGTGGTCCACCCCCGGAGCAGTCGCCTCGGGTCAATTAAAGGCACGCTGCGTATAATCGAGTCTCCCCCAGCGAGGTTAAACGCACACGGTCGATACATTGGAATATTTGACGGGGTTGCAGTGGGGGATTCCGATAGCAGAGTGTCTCGTCCTATACCGCGGTCCATCTGTTGCGGTCCCACCGTGTTACACCTCTGTTTACTTTTAGTCACGCATTGGAGCCATTTGGAGTACCGTCCAAGGGAGGTATCTGTTGGACGTCATCCTGGTCTATTTCCCCAACTTAACAGGGCCAACGGCGGGGTCCATTGTGAATTAAAAGTAACCCTGCCTGGTTTCACTGGGTGCGGTTCTTGTGCTCTCGTGGAACGGGGAGGCTTTTATGGAGTGATGATCGGAGACACCCGAAGGGTTGGAGTCAGATCCACACAGAATGAGAACCGCATGCACGCTAATGCACGTTGATGTGTTGACGGTAATTCATTTTTAGTGTGTGTGTGTGTGTGTGTGTGTGTGTGTGTGTGTGTGTGTGTGTGTGTGTGTGTGTGTGTGTGTGTGTGTGTGTGTGTGTGTGTGTGTGTGTGTGTGTGTGTGTGTGTGTGTGTGTTGAAGCCCCTGAACGCCCCTGAGCGTCTTTTGAATGTAGCTTCATGATATGCAGGGTATTTAAAAGTCGACAACTGACATTTCATCAATAGAAATTGAAACTAAGCAGAGGTTTCCTTTCACGGTGGCAGTGTGAGGCAAACACACACACTGAACCACAACAGACTTGAAATAAGAATGCCGTCAACGTTGCCTTTCTGACTCCCACGTTTGGACAATTTTAGTGCCTTGCCTTCTCGTTAGATTGTGTCTGGTTTACCAGACGTTTGGCAACCCTGTCTTTGCGTGCCACCTTTTATGAGGCGGATGTTATATTAGTTTGTCGGATCGTCAGCGTTTTCCCTCCCACTCATAGCAGCCTTACCACACTCTGGGGGGGGGGAGGGGGGGGCTGTGATGCCAAGCTAGAGAACAATGATAAACATTACTGTTAGTTCTAATGAATAAAAGATGGCCGTTTTAATGGATCGCCTGGCCCTTGATGGCTTTCTGTAGGCTAATCTTTTCTGGCAAACACAGTCTGATCATTGCGTTAGCGGCTAGATTGTCTCCCAAGGTTGAAACCAGGGAACAGGAAATAAATGTCAATATGTATCTGTCGCGTCCGTGACCTTGATATGGGGAAAACGCCAAAAGGCAGGTGTAACACAGGTGTAACACACACATACTCATTCACACACACACACACACACACACACACACACACACACACACACACACACACACACACACACACACACACACACACACACACGGTTTGATCCTATTAAGCTGGGTCACATCATGTCTATGTTAAGGAGTGTACCTGGATTTGTGTTTTTGTGTCTTAAGTGTGTTCGTGCATGCAGAAATTTGATATCTCTAAATGCACCATTTGCATGTAACTGTGCGGAACAATGAACACTGTATCTGTGAACTAGTTACCATTATCTTGACAGCCCTGAAACAGCTGGCGACAAAGGGGGAGGCTTTGATTGGCTGTTCTCCTTCTCTAGAAATGTTGATTATCTCCGTGGAGATTCATTCTGTCAGACATGCCACGTTCGTGTTGATTAGGAGCCTCGTGCATTGCATTGTGGTTTGTAACATGGTGAAGTTTGGAATGTAACGCTGCTCATAGCGTGCACGTGTGTGTGCGTGTGTGTGTGTGTCTCAACATGCGGGACAGAGGGCTATTCCTTGAGCGTCCTTAACCTTGTGCTTCCTAGTTATGTGGGTGTCCTCCTCCCATACCCCCAGACATCAGAGGGATGCTTATCCCTTTCAAACTTCTGAGTGATTTCTGTTTTGGCTGTATTGACATGGTGTCAAGCCCAATGATAGCTGTTTGCGCATCTGTGTGCGCATGGATGCATTGAACAGTTCTTACATTTCAAGGTTGTTTAGAACGGGCGTCTTCTGTCTTTGTCTTTGTGTGTGTGTGATTGTGTGTTTGTGCTTTGTTTGTTTGCAAGCATCTGTGTGTGTCTATGTGGCTGGGGGGGTTGTGTGTGTGTGTGCTCTGTCCTGTGTTCAAAGAGCTGGGGATTATGAGGCATGGCTTCTGATTTGGATGAGCTGGCCTCCCCCCCTTTCAACCAAAGCATCCGAAAGCGGGAAACAGCAGAAAGCAAAACAATGCTTAGTGAGGCCAGCATGCCAGCATGGGGCCGACCCAGAATGACCCCATACTGCAAAAACAGAGCGCATATCAATGATGAAACCAACAATCCACCAAAAACAGACAAACAAACTAATCAGGCGGCTGTGTATCCTCATGAACACATGCACATGTTAAGAGCTGTTTTCCTCTGTTTTTTCTCGTGGGTCTTGTCTCTTCTGCCTAATGGACGAATGTGATTATTTTCTGTGGAAGGATTCTTATCACACAGGAAAATGCCATTTAATGGAATACAGCCGCACTATTTAGCTGGATAGATGTGTGCCTAGGTTTGCACTTAGCATCTTCATGCTGTCTTGGCAGCGACTAGCTAGGATGTTTTTCTCCCAGCAAAATATGCAGGGACTTGTGTGCATCCGGTAAGTGAAGAAGTCCCTGCATATTGTCACACACCAGTGGATGTGGCAGTTCAATTCATGAAACAATTCTTTACAGCTCCAGATATATGTACAGTCAGGCTGGTGGTATTGCCTGAGTGCACATCTGATCAAGAAGTGATAGAAGTGGTAACTATGGTGATCTTCTGTGCATCTAAATACAAAAACATTTCAGATAACCCTGATCATGTAAAGGTGCAGTAGGTAAGAGTCAAGAGCTATTCTTTCAGTGTTAGAAATGGCGCTGATCAGCTGTTAGTGAGGGAAACGTGCTGTGAGAATATCCCTTCCAGGTTGACTGTGCCAATCAGGGCATCTCTTCTGTGATCGGTTAGAGGAATCATTGTTGACGGTCAATCACAGGTGCGTGAAATGCTACACTGCTCAATGGCAGAGGAACACAGAGCGAGGGAGCAGAGAGGGAGGTGGAATTGTATTGGTTGTCTCTCCTGCCCTATCTGTGCTCATTCTTTACAACTCTAAGCCCGTACGCACTTTGCCTCTAACCTTACTGTTTCCAATTTCAACACGATAGTTGATAATAATACTTTTTGTGCTCGCGGTGGATTGACATGGATATATTTTGGCCACCCATGAGGCCCTCTACATCTGAACCCGGTACTAAGAAGTTAAATAGTCTGTCAAGCCAGCTTCCCAATTGTTGTTTAGGTGGATTTGTATGGAATGAAAAAAAATAGATATAGCATTTCCTCGCTGTTGTAAGCAAAAGTAAGGCGCTTAGGCGATGAGCTCTGTGTGCGTGTGTGTGTCTGTGCGTGTCGGTCTGTCTGTGTGCGTGTGCCCGCGTGAATATGTATTTATTATCCCTCCCACTCGTTCCCTCGCTACCCTTGGCTCAGGGTATATAAAAGCAAAGACGGAGACACTTGCCGAGTCAGCAAACAAGGGGAGGCAGGCCAGGGATGAGCGTGATTTGTTTTGGGCTGTTGGAGGAGCTTGTCTTTTTTTTTAAGGGTGACTTTGAGGAGACAGGAGTTTTTTTTCTTATTCTCCCTGCCAGAAAACCCCCCAGAGATTTACAAGCTGTGCAAAACATAATTATGTATTGCAGACTTCCGGGATTGTAATCACAGACCCGGGAGTCATGAACGTCTAGATGGACAATCGTTACACCAGGGTTTACCGTATGTCTCAAGTGACCACTTGGGATGGGATTTCACTGCCCCACCACTAAATGCAGCAGACAGCTAACTTGCACACACACTTTTGCCATAGCACCTGCACTCCGTGCAGGTTTTAAAAGTTAAACCAAACCCCTGCATCCCTTCAAGTATAACAGAGATTTGCAGACATTGCTTAATGAGAACCAAATGAACGGTAAAGATGACCATGAAAAGGCATTGCACGTATCCAGCATTGGTCCTTATGGTCTTAAAGTATGATTTATCTGGCGAACCAACGGAAAGACGCTCCACTGTATTTGTACCCTTGGCAGTCATTAACTCCTGTTGGTGCAGATACCTTATTGAAAGGTTAAGAATAATGTATGAACAGAATGCGCTCTGGTTTAAACTGAGTTGCATGAGAATCAGCAACTTTAGATGATACCTTTTCCGAACATTGAACTGTTGTTAAGGGATTAATTCCCTGAGTTTTAAGGCCTGTGTAACTTGTCAGCCCAAATGGTCGTTTTAGGCAGGGTTCCACAACATTTTTATTACTGAGGCCCAGTATGCATATTTGAAATATTTATGGACGCTAATGCAGCGACCAGGACACAAATCATTATATGCCTGCCTCATCTAATATAATGAATGCATATACTATAGGACCATTATTAAGAATATAAACACAGTTTTATTAATAGACAGTAACAGTCTTCACAGTCTAACAACACGACTGTGATATACCGGGTAGACATCAAGCTAATAAAAACGTAAAGATGAGAGGTTGCGGTTCTCAACCCGGTGACCATGTGACTTGTTTGAGAACAACTATTTTCCCGCCTCGACTCAACATCACAAATGAAACCAAACCGGTTTCTGGCACCAATTTTCTTCCTTGGTACCACAATGCACTGGGGGTAAAGACCGTGGATCCTGTCGTTCAGCACCCTGTCATTCACTCCCTCCCACACACCTCTCTCCCCTACTAAGATGTGTCATGGTTCATTTAGATTCTTTCATTCTTCCTTTACTTGCACCCGTTCTAAAATCTAGAAGATATGTTTTTTATTTGTGGAGGTGTTCTTACCTATCCATTTCAATGTCTGCACCCTCCCTCCACTGCTGCTTCTCACACAGATTATTTTCACCACGGTCACACCTACTCTCGCTTTGTCTGCATCGGAACCTCATTTTTTTTTCCTTCCTTTTTACCGAACTGAAACCCCTTTGCGTTTTGTATTTTCTTATTCTCTTTTGTTTTCTCTTCCCCCTCGTTTTTCGTTCTTCATACCACATTCAAGCACACTACCCATTTTCTTAATTAATCCATTTTCATTCCGTACCCTTGTCTCTCTTTATCTTTGTTTATCTTTGCCTCTTTCTCTTCATCGCTCTCTCGATTTCATTAACCTTTCTGTAGCTGCTCTTTCTCTCTCTATTGCACTCCATCTGCTTCCCTCACCCCTGTCTCTATCGACCTCTCACTCTCTCTCTGCCTCCCTCTCTCCCCTCACTCTCTATCTGCCTCTCTCTCTCTCTCTCTCTCTCTCTCTCTCTCTCTCTCTCTCTCTCTCTCTCTCTCTCTCTCTCTCTCTCTCTCTCTCTCTCTCTCTCTCTCTCTCTCTCTCTGGTTCGAATGAATGTACTTTCAAACCTGTCTCTATCAACGTCTCTTGCCCCACGCTCTCTATCTGCCTCTCTGTAGTTCCCGCTCTCTGCCTCTAATGAAGGTTCTGGTCTAAATCAGTATTTCCATGGTCCTCTCTTTGGGCTTTTTTCTTTATCCCGAAATATCCCTCCATTTTCTCACCCCTCTCCCATCACTTCGTCATCACTGGTATCCCCCGGAGCCCATCAGTGTTAACACAGCTTGACTGTGTGTGTGTGTGTGTGTGTGTGTGTGTGTGTGTGTGTGTGTGTGCGTGCTTTGGAGGGTGTGTGTTTGTTTGTGCGTGCGTGCATGCATGCGCAATGCATGCGTGTGTGATTCATCGCCGCCATAACCAGATCCCCTTGTTTTTCCACTGACATCCTTATGTAAAGACCTAATGAACATTTTATTATTCAATGCCACCCGATCATCTCGCGCATTTGGCGTTGTTGTGGGTGTGTCGCCATGGTAACAGCCGCTGTGGGTTGCCCGGGTTCAGGTCAGGCGTGCGTAAGTAGAGAAGTGTGTTGGTTAGTTAGCGGTGCCATTCGCTTATAATTCCACCCATGCGTTGGACTGACTGGTCATAAGACCAGCAGTACAGGCTGACCAACGCTGCACCGACAGCCCAAAGCACCAACGCACCAACGCACAGGCCAAAAGATCAAATGCCATGCTAATACAAAAAAAGTATTTCTCAGTAAAAGCACTTTTTTCTTTGCCATTATCAAAATCAGGGTATTATAAATACATGTGGTACTGGTATTGGTACCGACTGATGAGAAGGGTATCCCTTTAATCCCTTTTTCCGGTCTATGACCTGGATTATCACCACGGCGATGGCGCTCAGCACCAGGCAGCCGGCGGCCGGTGACTTGTGCTGCGTCTTCTGCCGCCTCGCGCTCCGTAACAAACCACGCCATCAATCCAGCTCATCTGACGGAGCCCATCGCCGCCGGCGTCCTCATCAAGCGCCTGCCGGAGGTTAATGCGCACCTTCCCCCGGCCGGGGCGAATAATAAGCTGCCATCCACTCAAGAGGCAGGCTGGGCTTGATGAAGACACAAGCCCCGAGACTCATTTAGGACCAGGTGGACGACAGACGCACACAATGAGGTCCCCCGAGGGCTCTGGTGCGATTGTGTCTCGGCTAAGCTAGTTCTGCTCTTAAATGCAACTGTCACTTCCGTCTAACCTGGTCTTATATTAGGGAGAACTGCTTCATACCCATGATGTGCACTCTGCTTCCGCACGATATTTGCGTGAAAGCGGGAAGATTGACATCGTCGGTAAGGGATTTGGGTGAATTATTTTGAGAGCTTATGAAGCATAACTCTCTTAATTATAAACTAGGTTGTTTGCATTTAGAGCATTTTCTTTTGTTGAATATGGGTTTAATGCAGAATTTTGGTAGCCAGGGCTGACTAGTTTTTAGACTTCAATACTGCAATAGGGCCAATAGGTCTTGCTCATTATGGTGTACAGGATGGCACCTTGATGGGATGAGGGAGGGCATTCCTTTGAGTCTGGGAGCCACTAGAGAACAGAAGCAGACCAGCCCAGCCTTAATGCAAAGTTTGGTTTTCAGAAGGGAAAATATCAAGGCTCCCGGGTCTATGACAAAAGGCCACGGCAGACACTCTCGATCTAGCAAACACTGTCTGACTGAGAGCTGGGCTGTAGCTGCCCTCTCTCTCTCTCTCCCACACACCAGCGTACCATATCTGTGTTCTCCACAAACGCCCTCATGTAATGCCATCTTCCCTCTTGTAATCATCCCTCTCTACTCTCTCTCTCACTCACTCACTCACTCACTCACTCACTCTCTCACTCTATTTCCTATCCTTCCCAGGGTGCAGCTGTACACTGATTGATGAGTTTTCACATTGGGTCATAGAGAAGACAACAACCCCCTCCTATAGCACACACCTGTGTGTGTGTGTGTGTGTGTGTGTGTGTGTGTGTGTGTGTGTGTGTGTGTGTGTGTGTGTGTGTGTGTGTGTGTGTGTGTGTGTGTGTGTGTGTGTGTGTGTGTGTGTGTGTGTGTGTGTGTGTGTGTGCGCGCGCGTGCGCGTTCCCCACCATCATGCCTTGCCTCAATTTAATTACCATACAACAATCTGAGTCAATTTATGATTCTAGTCCTACAATTTTCAGAGGCCACTGGTGTGTGCTGTGTGTGTGTCTACGCACGCACACATGTTAGGTATGTTCTTGCTGTGTTGTTGTTGCCAAGATACTTATTTTCTCAAACTGATGCCTTTGATCAAATAAATTCTGTTATATCCTTAGGCTGTTGTTATTATTATTATTATTATTATTATTATTCCCTTCCACTACAACACTGTTTCCAGTGTGTGTGTGTGTGTGTGTGTGTGTGTGTGTGTGTGTGTGTGTGTGTGTGTGCACCCATACATATTAGGTATGTTTATGTGTTTGTGGTCATGTGTATGGCTATTTGTGTTTGTGTCTGCATGTGTTTGTAGTTGCCACAAACATCCCTGTCTGAGCATATTAACCAAAGCAAGGCGACTCCTGCCTACTACAAGCCCACACGACATACCTTTAGAAAAACTGTACAGTTGATGAACATTGTTATCGTTTTCTGGTTTATGTATTTAAAATCTCTAGAGCTGATAGTCCAAACACCTGTGACTGCATATGAATACAGTTTTTGGATTAATGTGCTGCCCATCACAAAGTAATCAATCCAAAAGCTCAAGTGAGATTCTGTTGTTAATTTTGATTTATTCTGCAGCAGAGGAATGGAGAAGAGGTGCAAAGAGATGGACAGGATAGAGAAAGAAGAGAAAAAAACGCTGAAGTTAATTATGAAAATTAAAGGACTGGAACAGTCAGGACATGAAACAGGGACAAGTAAACAGACTAATTGGTCCATTTGTTGTTGTCCGAGCTGGTGTGACGCGATAGATCTGGCTTTTGATTTTATGCAGAGCAAAATCAGGTTTCATCTCATTTTATTGTGAAAGCGGGAAAGGTGAACCCGGTGGTTTGGTACTTACATTGACGCATCAATGTATTACCATACTTGGACCTCTTTTATTCCTTATTTACATAAATGATTTGCATTTAATATCTAAAGAAGCTCTTTTTATTTTGTATGCCAATGACACAAACATTTTCATTACCGATAAAGACAAACACAAGTTGATAGCTCGTATGAATTCAAATTCATACGAGCTCAATTTCAACAAATTATGTTCAACAAATTATGTAGAGAAGTGTGCTTATATGATATTTAAGCCTAAAAATATAATTTTATCTGATCATATCCAGCCCATATTTATGGCGAACAATGCACTTGCAAATGTTTCCAGTATAAAGTTTTTAGTTTTTTTTATTGATAATAAGCTCAGTTGTAAAAAAACATATATCACAGGTAAACCAATAAATTAGCGAGAAATTTATTGGACACCTGAGGTTATACGACGAGTAAGGCCTGTGCTGTCAAGAAAATTTTTTATGGATTTATATTACTGCCTTATTTATCCCTTTACAGTATATCCTATGGCAATATAGTATGGGCAAGCACATATAAAACCAGTGTTGATTCGATTTTTTTATTACCGAAAAAAATTGTTAGAACTGTAACCAACTCCAGTTGGAACGCTCATAGTGCTTCACTATTTCAAAGTCTAAAGTTGTTAAGCATATATGATGTTAATACTCTTCAGATTGGCACTTTTGTGTTCCAGTTTTTCAATAATTTACTTCCTTCTTCTTTCAATAGTTTTTTTATAACCAGGTCACAGATTCCTAGTCATCAGACCATCCTTCACGGTCAATTTTACAGAACAAATATTGGCCAGTTTTCAATTAGGCATAGAGGCGCAGTCATTTGAAACAGTTTTCCTGTTACACTCCGAAAACACTCCTCTTTAGTTACTTTCAAAAATCATCTTAAAAACGATCTCATTTTAAAAGCTTACGATAATGCATTAACATATTGACTGTTATATTTAAGCAATAGATAGTCGGAAAAGCATTTTTTAAACAAATACAAAAATGTAGTCCCTCCTGGCTGCCTGCAAAGTGCGCGGCAGTTGCTATGCAACACACTGTAGCGTCCTTCAGCGAGAAGGCTAGAGACGGTAGCTTTCCACCCTCTCCATCAATCAACATATTTTTAGGCTTCAGTGAACTATGCTATTGCTTTTATATATAAATAAAACAACAGTTGAAGTTAGGCACGGAGTGATACTGAACTCTCAGATCAGATTGCTTGATTTAAGCCACCCGTTTTATAATGTCTTTTTGCTTGTCAGTTATTTCTTTATTTTTCTTTTTGAACATAAGTACTTAAATTGCGCTTGTGTTTTACATTTGAAACATGATTTTGTAGTTGTTTTTGTTTTGTCTTTTATTTTTATTTATTTTTATTTGTTGACTTTATTTCTTTACCTTACCGTATTGTAATTTAATGTTGGATGGACATCCTTTATAAGCCCTCTGCGGTTTCTTTTGTCCCACCCGTGCATTTATGTATATCTATGTGCATCTTTTTGTTTATCTTTCACAAAGAAATTAAAACTAAAATAACCAAAACTAAAAAAACTAAAACACAGAGCTAGCCTGTGTTGCTTGGCAACCATTTTGCTTTGTTGAGAAAAAGAATGATGATTGTTCTTCAATAAATGACTGTGATGTTGCTGTGCCTTTTATTTAGTCAAATCTTAGTAGTTAGTCTATAGTATCCCTTTAAGAAACCGTTTGTGACAATCGGGGTCCCGTCATGCCTAACAAGCTGTTCTAACATCACCCTAAACCACATCCTCGTGTGGCATATAGTCGTTATTTAAAAAGAAAAAATCTTTTTTGTTGACCTTGGATGTGCATGTCTACATAATAGATCAAACTATAATAAAGTGGGCCAATCCATTGAAAGGTTTGAGAAAGGTTTGGAAAGATTAAAACCTCCTTTCAGGTGTACCGGTGGTGTAGGAGTATGGGTTAGGTTGTTTGAGAATGGGTCAGGTCGTCCACAAAACGCTTGAACTTGTTCCAAATTTACAGCCCCGATTGGGTCAGTGGTCATTGTCGTTGCTCTACACCAGCGCTGAAAGGTATCTTACGTCTCTCACCAATTCGCTGGGCTAAGACAAGTACTGGTCAGTCGGGCATTGCAGCAACCGGAGCTCTGAATGTGTGTGTGTGTGTGTGTGTGTGTGTGTGTGTGTGTGTGTGTGTGTGTGTGTGTGTGTGTGTGTGTGTGTGTGTGTGTGTGTGTGTGTGTGTGTGTGTGTGTGTGTGTGCTTTCAAACCATTAACAATTCACTGCAGCTGTGTGATACGTCTGTGGCTACATCTGGTGTGACTTCTTACATATTTAGGAATCTAAACATAAAGTATACGCCCATGATCCGATTCTAAAATCTCTTACTTGAGTAAGATAAAATGTTGGTGCAGCCACTGTTGAATATTCTTGAGTGTCACCACATTGCCATTGGCAATTATGGGATGCAATTCCGTGGATTTTCAGGAACATTTTAATCTTTTACAAATTAATCTTACTAATAATTATATTATCTTTTAACTCCAATCAAGTTTTTGCGATTTTATATAAATATTATGCTTTTGATGACATATATGTATTAATGGTTTGAAACCGAAAAAAGTATTTAAGCTGTTCAAATCATTCAGATACTGCACAGTACTAAGTGATATTTTCATATTCACTATCTTTCATATCCTTAAAGAGTGTGATAGACAGCACAAGTGCTTTTTATTTTATTTCCTGATTAACTGTCTTTCTCCAACCGCCTGCGCTGAATCCGAAAGAGACTGTCGGAAGTACTTAAGCTGATTGTCTCCCATCAGCTCAAAGTTTCCAGTTTGTCATAAGAGTTGTGAAAAGATGATTACCAGAGAGAGAAAGAGGGAGAGTGGGAGGGGGAGATAGCCGGCCGAAGCAGATGCATATAAGAGGCGAAGATACTTTCCAACTCATGTCTTAAAAACAGCACTGCGTTCCTTAAATATCCATTCTGTTTTGTGCGGCAGTTCATTTCACTTGCAGTCCCTTGGTTAAAATCCCAGTAGCATATGGAAGAGAGGATACATATGCTAGTTGATTTGTATAATACAACATCTTTCAACACAGCATATACAGATACAGAGGTACTTTTTAACCATATTATTGTAGCCATTTAGCATCTGTGAAATGTAAATTGAAAAGAATCTAACTAATGTTATCTTCTCCTGAATAGCTACAGCAGCAATTTTTATATTGGCGGTGCATGACAGTTGTCCTACCTCTTCAGTTATCTGTTGTAGATGCAAAGCACCTCAGTACCTGCATCTATTCAAGACACTTGGCACCATGTAATACGAGAAGTTTGGCTTTCTTGATTTCAAACTGCAACATAACAAAGCACTCTGACACGGCCACACATGGTGTGTGTGATGGCATTCATTGGCACACAGTGTGTTAGTGTTTGTTGTGGTTCAAACCCTTATGTTGTGAGGGAAATAGGGGTTACGATGAACAGAGGAATGAATGGCACAATCACCAGCACATGGTCTGGGAGTAAGCCCCTCCCCAGAGTAATGGATGGCTGACAGCTGCCCTTCTTTCAACTCCCTCGATGAATCCACCGTCTCGTATGCAAATCGTTAGCAAATGCACAAGTTAATATAAACCAGACTATCGTTAATACGGGCATTGCCCCCACTCCCTTCTATGTGTACAAGTGTGTGCATGTGTGTGTTGATCTCTCAGATGTGTGTCGTTCCATCCACAGTGTTTGTGGGATGGTGTGCATGTTTGTGCTTGTGTTTTAGCATTCACCAGATGCTCATTTAAACTCTATTATATGAATGAATCAACAATTTCCTCTTATTCTTAACTGTTCAGCCATTCATTCTCATTAATATAATGTATTTGAATAACAATAATGGTATTTTGGATCATTTGAAAAATGTGAAAAGTTTTGTTCAGTCCGTTGTTTTTTTTCCTTGCCAATCAACATTCCCGGCCATCATTTCAATTACTTTTGATCTCAAGTGTCTTTTTGCCATCTTTAATTGCACTGTCTGCGTTTTCATTTTGGTGTGTATGCGTGTGTGTGGCTGTCTCTCTCTTTTAATATTAATTTTGTTTTCCAGTACTAAAAAAAATGCAAGCATTTTCTTACGTTGTTCTCCTCTGCCTTCACTGCATTTATTTTCTCGCTCTCGATTTTTCATCCCATATTCTCACAAATTCTCATGAATCATGCTCACAAATGCAAGACACATTAATAAAAAAATATTGAATTGATACATGTGACTACCAACGCACACGTATAATGCATATGTTAGCTCTTGTTGGATTGATAACTCTTAGGCTGGGTTGCACCAACATGGATTAACTCTTAAACTGGATTAAATCAAGGTTTAACTGTTAACCATGTTGCACCAAACTTTAAACCGAGTTTAAACTTAGTTTCATATTAATCCTGGTTATATTTAACCCTTTGGTAATCTCAGTTTAAACTCCATTTAAACTGAGATTAAATTTAAATCTGTTGCACAAGTAATTTTAAATCTATTCTTAACCTGGTTTAACGGTTATATTTAAACCACCTCTGGAGGAGGTTTATGTTAGGTTTATCACAGTTTTCTTGACAACATGGCTGTATATCTTCGCTGAATGGGGTTAGAGGAAAGTTAATCGCAGGAAAATTAGAGATAGGTTAAACCCAATTGAATTTTATGAAAATAGTTTTCACAGCTGCGGAATCATATAATTGATTTTCTTTGACCTGAGCTACCATGTTGGAGCAACCCAGCTTGGGGGTCCGTAATCATTGGTGGTGGTCCTCCACCAGTTTGAAACATCTTCTCTCTTCTGCCGCATCCTTTTTTATTTTATTTAACCTTTATTTATCCAGGTGAGTCCCATTGTGACCTAGCCTCTTTTTTAAGGGAGCCCTGAAAAAAAAGAGAAAATTTAAAAAACGAGAGAGCTGGTGAATATATTGTGGTCCATCTTTATCAAGCATATATCGTGAATTTGTTCACATTTCGCCGGAATCCATCATCGCAGACACTGAACACAAACTAATCCTATTTTAATCCTTGTTTAAACTAGTTGATCTAATCCAGGGTTAAAACTAAGATGTGCAACGCATCTCTGATTAATTAATAAACCAGTTTAAACCTAGATTTACTAACCCTAGATTAACCCTAAACCAGGATTAATTTAATCCATGTTGGTGCAACCCAGCCTTAGTGTTTTGGGTCCGACATGCATGCATGATGCCCACACAAGATGCACCTACACACACATGCTACACCAACCCCATTCCATCACAATTTACAATGCAATCCATCAAGGGAATTTGTCTTAGCAATGGTGCAGACTGGTGGCAAAACATAAAAGGGGAAAAACATAAATTTTTATGTAAAGTATTTATTTATTTATATATAAATAAATACAAGACCAAAGGGAAAGATCAATCCTCCCATATCCTTTGTTTGTCAAGCATTTCTGTCTACAGTTGTGTTTTGTCCAATTTATTTCACTTCCTGTCTACCATTTTGTTCCAATGGCTTCTGTTCTGTGACTGACGGCCTTGTTTGGTGGTGTGATGTTTTGGTAGTCTAACATTGAAATACAACATTATTGGCTGTTTTTGTCTCGATACGATGTTCTAATAATATTGTGTTCCAAAAAGCCACGTCATTAAAGCGTGTTAACCAGCTGACAAGATGCTCATTCCAGTATCACAAAGGTCTCAAGTTTGCCTTTGATCATGATTGAACAATTAATGGGGCGGGGGGGAACCTTTAGAGTCAATGAAAAGTCGTACCCTGACTAAAGCGGTATGACATTACTTAACCTCTCTGTCCTCGGAATGGTACAATGCCCAAGAGAATGCTGGCATTCATCCTGCGTACTCGATCTCTCTCTCACTCTCACTCTCTCACTCTCTCTGCCTCTCTCTCTCTCTCCCTCCCATGCCCTTTCTGTCAGCTCCCTCCTTGCTCTGCGAGTGGGTCAATATATTTACCCTGCGGTGCCCTTCGTCATGCCAGGTTGTTGGACCGAGGCGCGCTGCTTGTCATCCCTCCACACACCGGGTTCTTATCTCTGATTCCGGCTGCCCGCCACAGGCCTCCTCGCCCCGGGTTTTGTGTCTCTGCCTGGTATGTCATGATCCCGGCGCCAGGTTGGCTCTTTCAGTTGTGCTAGCCTCCAACCTGGAAGGTAGCACGACAACATGCAAACACAAATGCATGGTGATGAGTGAGTCTCGTGTTGCTCTCGGGTAGGTGAGCCATTGAGGTATGTCATGTGAACTTCTTTTTTTGAGGAGTGTATATTCCCTAGATCTTAAATAAGGATTCCTATCATATTCTTAAGACTTCAACCCTCTTATGAGACAGGGAGAAATTGCAAAAACGTTGTGGGATGGAAACATCAGGTATCAGGTATTTAAGGGATGGTTAAGGTGTTCAATGGATCAGTAAATGCTAAACAATAATTAGTGAAAATGAATGTCCTGAAGTAGATTAGTCAGAACACAGTGTGAATAACAACCTCTCCAACTTTAGGCCCAAATGAAACGCTCTTGATGTTGAGACGATATAAATATTGAATAATGAGCTGGCCATCATGCATGAGATTAGATTAAAGTGAACGGAGCAGTAAACAAAAGGGAAAAACCATCTGCCGTAACTCCACGGTGCTGTCTTGGTTGTGTTCATATTGTAGTATGTGGTAAACCTAGTCAGTAAACTGGTGGCCTGTGAAGAGATAATAACAGAGATGACTCTGATTATGTCATTGATGGGTAGTGTTCAGAAATTGATGAAAAGTAGTGAACACTATCTTCCACAAGACTAGCCAACATTTGGGGAAACCGCAGCCCACAGCCAACCCTGTAGTCAAGGGCCATTTCAGATGGGGATAATGGGTCTAGAGCTTTGTGTCAGCACAGGGATAGTCACTGAACACCCACAAAGGTGTTGCTGCCTTGTTGTATGTCTGTACGGCTGTGCTTGTGTGCTGTTGCCTCTCTAACCTATCCTCTCTCACTGCCCCTTTCTCTTCCCCCCCCCAAGAAGCATGTGCTTTTTGTCAGGCCATCACTGTAAATAAACTTGTTCTTAATGATCTGCCTGGTTAAATAAAGGTTTAATAAAAAAAAAGGGTGAAAGCCCCGCAGCAGGGAGAGAGTTCAGCTTAGGGGACCTGAGTCAGAATGCGATTGGGAATCTGGAGCATGCAGTGTCAAACTCCCTGGACTCAGATGCATGCTATATAAGCATTTCAGGTCAAACTCAAAGGATGTCCCCTTGGACTGAGTGGTTGGGAGAATGCCAGTAAGTCGATGGACTCATTCAGACGGCGAATCTTCTGACGTTCTTCGTCTTTCGGTCACATGCATGAAGCTGCTTTATTTTCCTTTGTTAAATCTCTTGCTGTGCATTGTTCAGTTGGCATACTCATTGATGGAGCTTTGTTCAGCTCATTCTAGACAGGTGCTTGGGAGAGAAGGAGTGATGTTGAAATGTACCTCCAACATGTGTAACCCCTGTGGTGATCAAGAGCGATGGAGGACTCCATCCGTCGGCTTATCCCGCAGAGCTACACTGAGGTGTCTTTCAACAGTCTCTCCTGTGCCACCAACCATTAGGATGTATGGTGCTGTCATGGCAACCCATCACCTGCTTTGTCACAGCGAGACACCGTCTTGAGCTAACTTTCATTTACATTTTTACATGATATGGTGAGATTCCCTGTCAAGCCATAGCCTAATGGCTTGGCAGAGGGGGTCATGGAAGCTCATGGTTTTGGCTTGAGTAGATAAAAGGTGAATATCGGATCTTATTGGAAAAAAGTTTCAAATGATTAAATCCATTTAATCCATTGCAACATTTGACTACAAACCATTATGAACCCTATTTAGAAACCTCTGCTCACCGGCTGGTGAGTCGGTGCCAAGTAACTACTGACAAAACTGGTTGGCACGTCTGTGCCTGCTTCCCCGTGGCTGAGGACGATATGTTCCCATCCAGCGTCTCTGCAACCCGGTGGCCTCCTCTCTCCTCAGTTGTTTGTGCAGTTTGGCAACTCTCATATTCTCATATTCCCCTTCTGCCTGCTCCTGGGAGTAAGGTTGGCTGTGATTGCCATCCCCCTGGCAGAGGTTAAGATATTTGTACCATACGGAGATACAGCTTGGCTCCCTGTGCCCTGCTCGGCTCCCGCTCCCTCTGTGAGGCTGGCACTCGGTGGCCTCCCCCCCCCCCCCACTCCGAGGTGTTGTGGTGCCGCCCACCCATGGTGCTCTGTGATGGCACCGGCCCCCTGACAACACGGACCTCTGCTCCGCGTAGCTCCGTGTCGGTGCACGGTTCACCAAGTATCTGTCAGCGTTTTGAGCCTGCGGGCCGTTGGGGTTTGCGGTAAACGAATATTATTGTATGGTCGGTGGCGAGATAACAAATGTTTCTGTAAAAGGCTGAGACTAAGTAAATGGCGTGTTTCTGGGTTTACCGTTGCATCCAAGGAGACGGGGTTAATGTCACATTGAAATCCAATCATTCAATCATTCGATCAATCGCTTGTAGGTGCAACGCAGTCACAGAGCGATCACATGTCCATATCATGCAGTGCCCTTACCGCTGTACCAAGTGAAGCCAAAATTACCCCCTGCTATAGCTATGCTCTACTCAGACGTCTTCTTCTGTGTGTGTGTGTGTGTGTGTGTGTGTGTGTGTGTGTGTGTGTGTGTGTGTGTGTGTGTGTGTGTGTGTGTGTGTGTGTGTGTGTGTGTGTGTGTGTGTGTGTCCCACCCAAGCTTTTTCACTGGTTCCATCTGGCGACCCGATCAAACATTTTCTTTGCAGGGGGTGGTAATGAGTGGTGGTGTCGCGGATGGGACATCAGCGATGACATGTGTGTGTGTGTGTGTGAGCTCTCCTGGTCCTCCATGCTGTTCCCTCTGCGTGCCAGGATGCCCCCGCTGCCAGATTGTGCCCTGCAGGTTAAGGCGGATGTCAGCTCTGTGGCAGCCATAGCAGCATGGCTCTCTTTTGGCCGGAGGGGAGTGTTGAGGTGTGGGTGGGGGTTCTCTGACGGGGTCCACGGGCCCAGGGTTGGGGTTCTGGGCTGGGTGTGTGTATGTGCGGACAGGGCCACACTTGGGTGACCTTGATTTCTTTCAGATTTTTTTTGCAGCATATAACGGTATACAGTGTATCTGCCTTTTGTATTGTCAAATCATTTTTTTTATGCAGGTCGGCAGACACTCCTATACGGCGCACACACACACACGCACACACACACACACACACACACACACACACACACACACAGGAGGAGAGGGAGATAGAGATATATATGGAGAAGGAGTTTGAGAGAGGGGGAGACAGAGAGAGAGATAGTGAGTTTGAGGAGAGCTCAGGATGAGTCACCCTTCACAGCACTTATCTCTCTCCCTCGTTTTTGAAACCCCACGGAAACTAAAACCATGACAACCATGGCTTCTGACTACTAGCATCCCTGACTACTAGCATCCCCTGACTATTAGTAGCCTTGACTAATACTACCCTTAACCACTAGTAGCCTAAACTACTAGTAACACTAACTACTAGAAGCCCTGGCTACTAGTAGTCAGGGAGTCAGACTTCTCGGCCCCAAATATGGTCACATGTACAAACACACGTACGTACACACGCACGCCCGCCCACTGGCCCACACACACACTCACCCGCTGGCACCACACACGCACGCACAAACGCACAAATGCACACACTGTTGAACCTGCTTTTATGATCCCCAGATTTGGCGGGCACCTTTCAACATTTTAAAGACCCCCCTGAGAACGATTGTGGCTTTTGACGCGGTGGTTTCTTAGAAAGCTTTATGGGGGAATATCATTCGGGGGAGACTGCTTGAGAGAGATTAGAGAGGTTTTTCCACACTTCATGAAGGGCCGGGTGTAAGCCTTCTGTTTAAGAGGGTACGGGGGGTATCTGCCGTGGATACTGGCAATAACATAATATGGGTTGGACCACTTTCCTTTACCCATCAAGTTACTCTCCATGTGTCTTTTCATTCCTCTCTTTATTTTAATTTATCTGGCTTATCTCTCTCTCTCTCTCTCTCTCTCTCTCTCTCTCTCTCTCTCTCTCTCTCTCTCTCTCTCACACAAACAATAATGCAGCAATATTCTCAATAATGGTTACGTAAATCAGTCCCATAATTTGTGTCAAAAGTCTCAAAAAGTTGTGATAATTATATGGATAATATTACTTCCACTTATATTTATACTAGAGTTTCTGTGCGCGCTCAACCTCTAGTGGGTCAGGAGTTTGATTCAGAATCCATTGATTGTCATCGCACATATGTACGATGTAATCTATAGCAACTCCTCTCAGTGTACCAAAAAATTAAGTTCAAGATAAAAGCACATAATAAATAAGTAGACCCAACCACACAGTGAAGTGAACTGGTAACATTGTATTGCAAAAATGTTCACAGGGTAATATGTATCACTTTTTCGTCAGCCACAGTGCACTTAAAGCAGCTGAATGCACAATGTTGTCTGTCAGGCCCTCCTTGTGGTCTCCAACAAACACCCTTACCCCTCTGGCACGCTTGTCTCTGCTAAAGGCAGTGTAGAGCTGGCCTTGTGCGAACACACTTTAGTGCAGGAACACTCCGTCTCGATCAACTCTCCGTCAAGATTGAGTGTATCTCACCTTTATTGATGGTTGCAGACAGTATAGAGACAGAAGTCTCAGAAGTAGTAGAGAGTAGTAGGCCTATAATATCTGATATGTATATATATTTTGTATTTAAAGTTTTATACTTATACTATATACCTGGCCTTTTTATTTTATTGTTCACCTGCTTTGGCAATGCAAAAACTTTATGTTTAAAAACATATCGTCTTACCTGGGCACGTGTGTCGCTGCCTTTGTCTTGACGTGGTGTGTGCAGTGTGTGTGCACGTCCGTGACTGTTTGTGTTTGTGTGTGTATGTGTGTGCGTGTGGTGTATGTGTGCGTTCGCACGTGCTGTGTGTTTGTGTGTGAGCTTCAGGCTGCTTGGCACATGCGCACTGACCAACTTGTCTGAGTAACTTGTCCGACAGGCCTGCAATTATAATAGTAAGATAACAACAATCCACCAACAGTAAATATGTTGCTGGTAATAATAGTACAAAACAACACCATTCATTATTTATACGAAGGGAATTATTGTACATTGCTCAGATAGTCAATTTGTGTTTAATGCAGACAAATATATCTGAAAGGTGACATTTATTGTGTTTCACCCCAATATGCTTTAGCGCTCTCCATGACTATTAATATTTTTAATGAGCAATCAGCTCATGGTGAAACTTAAGTTCAGAGTTAAGTTTCACCATCATCAAGTCACTGGCAAAATGAAAAATTGACGTATACCCGTGGGATTTCATTTACCTAGCAGTAGTGCTTTAACAACCATGTTCCCACTGACTTTTGTTCATTAAAACAGCACATTCAACAGCAGGAGGACAGTTTTAGAAAACGACTCTAACCTTTTGTTACAAGGAATCCTACTCGCAATTAACGAGCATTGTCACAATAAAAGCACAGGGATTTTGAGAGGATGACAACAGTAAAGTCACAAGACAACGTGAAATCAATGCATGATTTGTGTAATTAGCCGCCTTGTAACAAGCAGACTTAACGGGACTCACACGGTGACACAGCCTGTTAAGCGATTATAATGTCAACATTTGTTGGTGTTCCATTTTTAGTTAGGGTTAGGGTTTGATTTCTTTCCACTAAAGGCCAAAGTGCCAGAAATTGGTGAAACATACTGGGAAACATAATTAGGAATTTAATTGCTGTCCTCAAGCCTCTGATGGAACATAAGTCACAAGGATAATATTAAGTTAAAGCATGTAATTTTCTGTTTGCTTTTTCAGGAAACACTTGAGAAAACATGTATAACTGTAAAGTGGAACATTTGGGCATAGTGTTATTTGTGCGGGAACAGAACATGCTACCAATATCCTTTTATTAATTTTTTCATGATAAACAATGTTTTTTGCCTGTCAAAGTAAGTTATGAACATATTAGGCATTATGACTGCTAAATCAGCCTGAATTGTTAAACCAGGCAGTTTTTTCAGGGGAAAGTGAGCCACATGCTGTGGGGCAAGATGAGTCATTCAACCTACCCAACCATGATGCACTGAGGTTAAGTTAAGTCTCTAAAGTATAAAGTGGTATTTTAATGTAGTTTTACACGACTCATTTGGTTTTCATATTTTAAGCATTGTAGAAAAACTATCATTCCAAGAAAGAGAGAGAAAGGAGATGGAGAGAGCATGCCACTAATGTCAAGGGCAAAATAAATATTTTATTAATATTTTCTTTTATATTGTTTAAAGTTACCTTAAGCAAATATATAACATTATTTGGAAAAGGAAAATGCATTCAACTTGAAAAAATGTATTCGTAAATTTACCAAGTCATATTTTCACAGACCTATGTCATAGCTGCATCGTTATCATTTATATTGACAGGGGACATCCTGAAACACAGGTAGATGTTTTCATTTTAGTTGTCTTATTTTTCCTTGTCTAGTAAAAATTGTCTCATCTTACCCCACTCTCCCCTATATGTTTATATGTATTATTTTTATTAACGTGAATTCTATGATCGTTGAATTCTTTGGCGCCCCTATGGCAGACCAACACATTACGCTGCTACACAGACAATTGAGGTGAAGAGAGAGTCTGCGAGTCTATGGTAGAACAACCGCTGCCAGGTGATGGAACATTGTGCACCACAGTATTCTCCGACACCAAATTCGTAACATTAAAAATATAGGAATATCATCAGTGGGCCATTGGCTCAATCACCATTGTGTGACTTCATGATGTGACTATCACCATTGTGTGACTTCATTAGATAGAGAGCGACTTAATTAACTGACATTCGTTTACATAAAAATCCTTGGAGATCTTCGACATTTCCACTTTATGGAAAAACACAAAACATTAAGAGTTCCATTTGCCAATTCACCTATGCATTTCTTCCTTCTCTCCTTCTCTCACCCACTCCTTTCCTTTTCACTGTAGAATCAAGCCAGAGGCACAATGGAAGACAGACCTTGACTTATTGTTGGCTGGCAGTATGCATCTGCCTGGCCCACTCCTCTTTCTTTCTGTCTCTCGTATTCTTGCCCACCTACTCAGTGGGCAGACATCTTTTCTTTCATATGTCTGTTCCTGTGTTTGTGTGTGTGTGTGTGTGTGTGTGTGTGTGTGTGTGTGTGTGTGTGTCAACAGAATGAGATTAAATGAGAGGTCTGAATGAACTTGAACTTAATGGATGAAATTAACTTTTTCCATATGTAAATCTCTGTTGCAGCTGGCCTTCTGCAACGTGATACAGCCCATTAATTTCCCCAAAACTTTTTGGTTGCTTTTAATAATAATAAATAAAATCCAAGCTACACAGCGGTTCAGTTGAGTGCTTGATTGTTTATGTCAACATGCAGTCAGTAAAAAGTCCAGCACAGCTCAGCATAGTACACACTGAATGAACACTTTAATTACAGTAACTGAGTAGCTGCATATTGTTTAAACTGAGAGTAGTTTTAAACAGTGACAGTGTCACTTCCATTTTTTCCCCACCGTGGTCAGTACGTCGGATAAATACAATGAAAATGTCAAAAAAGTGCAACACAAAAAAATAAGCTGAGGCAGGTTAGTTTGTTCTTCATTGTGAACAGCCGGGAGCAAAAATGAAAAGAGCCGTTTGCATTGAGACCCTTTGATACCCTGCATTACTCATCACTCATTCATGGTTTGTCATTCTCTAGTTTGATGTGAATGACCATTCCTTGATCATTTCAAGGAAATTAAAATATATTTTTTGTCTTGTAATTGTCTGGCTATGACACAAACACCATCCCCACGGCCGGGAGTTTCAGTATGCCACGGCACGGCCCTTGTGCGGGTCTCATATTTGTTTAATTCAATAGACATCCCAAATGAAAGAGCTCATGTCTGGAAACAATGAATTATTCGGAATCAGTTGCGAATGTGCTTCCGCCCAGGCGCACAAACAATACACATAATTACATTCAGGTGTCATTCAGACACACCGCCTCAATGTTCTGTCTGAACCCTACAAGGGTCTTTCTCTACAAGCTGACACAAAAAAACGCTCTCCTTTAGTGTTGGGGCGTATCGCAATATTGCAAAATATTGTTTTGCTTGAAAAAGCATGACAACTGAAATACTATTAGCAATGCAGACCGAAATATAGCCTCTATTAGTGAGCCTTTCAAACCATTTATTCAAACTGTTTATTTAAACATTCCCTTTAAAACAAAGACGCTGGAGATATGTATGTTTAACAGCGTCATTAAATCTTCTAAAGATCCTCGCAGTGGCTTCACAGTTATGTTCAACAGATCATAAAGATCCCATAAAGGAAATTCTAAATATCTCCACCCTCTGTGGCCTGATTTTCTCAGTTATCCCTTCAGTTGAAAGTGACAGCATTTTCAAATCTTTCATTACGTTTCAATACATTTCCTTCGCTATCAGTCATTGTTAAGTGACTAATGGGTTAGGCTTTGATAATGGGCGTGAACTATGTGATGGTTTAAATAAAAAAGATAAAACTAATTGGATTAGGGTTTGACGGTAGACATTACAATGTGTCTGATTAAGTGCACAGGAGTGATGGGGGGCAGTTGTACACCCCCTGAGATGGTCTCAGTGCGTTACCCTAAGAGACGGTCAGTTCCTTTGATTAACAAAATCGTCGTGTAATTTCCTCAAAGTAGTGGAAATCAATGAAGCCTCGAGCCTCGGCTCGTGCTGGGACAATGTTATGGGGATGGAGGAAAAATGTGCGTTCATCTCTCTACGATTTTTTTTGAAGGTGGCTAAGGTCAGGTGGCGTTGACTTTGGGCTATTTTTTTTGCCAAAGCTTCAAAAATATTTGATGTATTGTGATGTTTAGGACTGATCAGATGGTTGTACTACCACTATCACTGGTGGTTATAATGTACTACCACTTTGTTTGTATATCCGTCTACATCCGTGTCTCTGTCTGAATACTTTGGCTACTCCGAATGCCCAATGAGATTCTAATTATAGTAGCTACTATGGCAGGGAACCACAATGCAGGTAGCAACCTATATAATTATATTTCTTTATTTTTTATTTATTTGAAAGATGGGTTTCCAGCGTTACAATATATGATGTTATGTTAAGAATCCAGGAGTAACACATTCCACAGAGAAGGGTCACCTTACAGCCAATTACAAAAGCTACCACCATGTGCTAACAAGCTTATTAGCTTCACATGCACATGCCATTCGACATGCACAATGAACTGGTTAATGGCTACACATTCTTAAATAAACAGAGACCTTTTTCAAATGGACGCATTGGACAACGGGGATCCAAACATCAAACTCCAAAATGGCCCGAGATTGAAATGACTCAGTAGTGGCCATGGCCCACGATAAGACAAAGCAACATGGCCACTGCAGTGTCTGAATATTGAATCGCTCCACAGGTGTCTTGGGTAATGCGTTTCTGTTGGTGTCTCCTAGTTAATACACAGGAGAAACGCATTTGTCTGTTTCGGACTGGAATGGACAGCGGCGACTCAAGCATTAGCATCGCAACACGTCACCAGGATTATCTTGACGGAGACGAGGCCGTGGCAAATGGAGCAGGGAAATACAGAGCCACGTCCAGGGCTTAGAAAACACCTCTCCCTCCGGACTATCCATGGCTAGGAAGTAAATCGTTGCTGCTTGGCTTCTCCAAAGAAAAACACTGCATTAAATGCGGTGTCATTCACCATTAGATAATGTGTTTGTCTCATGTTGCATCATGTTGTTTCTGCGGAGATGTCACACGGATACCCTGCGCGACTGTGTGAGCACAGCCGCTATCTGTATCTTGTTTAAAGATAATGCGAACAGATTTGAGAGGATTTGAGAGTCATTTCATAAGTGATTCTCAGGCGTGGGAAACAATCCACCAACCAACCAGCAGGACGCCTTTTATGTGAAATCACGCAATACTTACTTAAATAAATGAAATCGCACCATCATGAATAATGATTTATTAGAGGCAACAGGCACCAAACGGGTGGAACAAATAATTGATTCATCTTTTAGATCGGTAGTCTTATCGAGACAAAATTTATGTCCCTTAATCGAATCAACGGTCACCCAGTCACGCATCAGTTTCTTTCTTTTCATAAATGTTGGTTGTGTGTAAATATTTATTTGTGTGTTTGCCTTCCAGTCAGCAAATGCAGGACATGGAAAGGCAAAAGGCTCACCGAGGTTGCCTGGTGGGAATATTACATGAGCAGAGGAATGCGATTAGAGTTGTGATATTTCAATCACTTAGCACCCTGCAGCGGACTGGGGGACCTGCGCTGAATACAAACCACTCCGTGTGAGTGGCATTGCATTGGTGAGATTCAGATCGGGGCCACTACATATTTAACCCGGTGTCTCTCACCCGGATGATGGACTCACTGGTCTTTGGATTTCGGGATCATGTCAGAAACAGAATTGTTTCAACCCCTAAAATAAATTAAAACAAAAAGTAATAATTACTCCTTCTTCTTGGTTTGAGGTTTAATATTAAAGTTGTATTAAACACGCACCTGATGTACCCATGTCCTTGTCAACATCTAAACTTGGAAAATAAGAAGAAAGTGGATTTAAAAATGTATCACGAAGTATGATAATAATTAAATAATATTGTATTAAAAAATGTGTATATTTTCTTTCTCTTTCTTCATGGTTTATTTTTGCAATTGAGAAAATAACTTGTATGATTATAATTTTGGAACATGCTGTTTCTAATGGCAAGAAAGGAAAAAATAATTTTTCTTACAAAAAATTTGTCACAGTTGTCAAACTGAAGAACGCACACACACACACACACACACACACACACACACACACACACACACACACACACACACACACACACTCAAGGAGAGACAAGAGGGGCAAGAGATATGATCACCAAACTATTGATAAGTTAATTTTGAAGAGGAGATTTCTAATTATATTTTTCTAATGTGAAATATGGGACATACACAAAAAAATTTTAGTAGAAGTGTATTATTTCAAGGATTTTAATTTTGCACAGATAATATCTACACTTACTAATCTTATTATAATACAATTTGATTCAATAAGCAGCCTGTCCTGTTGGATATATTGATAGGCACTGGTCTGTAAGAACTTTTTTATGAGTCTCAACAGCTGATCACAATCTAGCCCAGGCTGAAGGGGGGTTACTACAAATGTTCAATGTTCAAATGTCTGAATGTGTACGATTTTCTTGTTGAGGTCCCTTTTGGTCCCTTGTTCTGCAGTCAATGCAGACAACCTGTTTTACCACAATATAATAGCCTTGCCTCCGCTGGATGTATAACTTTAGATAATCACTCAGAACGTCTGGGGTCTCCTATAGCTGAATATGTCTCAATATGTCTGTCTGGAAACACAAGAAAGGTGGTTGTTGTCTGACTCCATCATCTGGAAATATTCCACTATTTCACCGTCTGACAGCACTAGGACCCCTGTTAAGAGTTGGAAGACAAACCTCTCTCTCTCTCTCTATCAGACCTTCTTCCATCATTCCGTATTCATCAGGTTCAGCCCACTCTCTCTGTCCTCCACCTCCCCTATTACCTTGAAGGGAGGGTCACGGACTGCGCTGGTACCGTTAAGGGGGTTGTCACGGTAATACTGTGTGGGTGGTTGTCGCGGTGACCCCGTGAAGGTGGTTGTCGCGGTGATGCCATGAGGGTGGTGTCACACACGGTATCCATGTGGGTGGTTGTCTTTCAGACCCACATTATTAATGTTTTCTGGCTTGAGAGCACTGCCGGAATTAGGGGAGATTAGGGGAAATATGAAATGGAGGGAAATGCTGTTTAGTATGGTATGATTTGATGGAAAGGCTAAGCACTAAGCATTTGTGTGTGTGTGTGTGTGTGTGTGTGTGTGTGTGTGTGTGTGTGTGTGTGTGTGTGTGTGTGTGTGTGTGTGTGTGTGTGTGTGTGTGTGTGTGTGTGTGTGTGGGTGGAGGGGGGTGGATTTGAGGAATGCATAGATAAACAACTGGAAGAGGAGAACCATTGAACAATCATTTTCTTCTCCTCCATCTTTTACTCCTTCCATACCCCATTAGAAATGTTCCTTTGCTTTACTTATTCACCTACAAACACAGTGCCTATTCTCTCTCTCTCTCTCTCTCTCTCTCTCTCTCTCTCTCTCCAAGATAAAGAGTCATTTCATTTTGTAAAATATTTGCTCCTGACAACAAAACAATGCAATTACATACCACGACCAATGCCAGGCCTCTCCTCCTTTTACACCGCGTGTGGCCTTTGGCGTCATCTTTCCTTCTCTTTCATTGATTTGATCCCTTCCTCACTTTCTTTCCTTTCCTCCCTTTTGATTTGACCATTGCCCAATCGTCCAGTGATGTTCTTTTTGCTTGAGCGAATCCCCCCCGTGCTTCTCTAAACCTCGTGTCCTTTCTTAGATAGTTTTCCCCTTATTGTTTCCTCTCCTTCTCTTGCACCCCGCCCTTTATGTATATGTTTTACTGACACCATGGCACCTTTGCATGGCGCCAATGCAAAGTTTCTGTCATCGTCGGCCTGAGCCTAGGCTTCTAATAAAACAGGCAAAGGAAATCCCCCCTGGCGACAGTGAAGGTATATCAACTCTCCCTTGAGTACGGATATGTCCTCAGGAGCGGCCATGGCCCTGGTGGCCGATGAATCTCTCAATGGTTTAAAAAGCAATGAGAAAGGCCACGTCGGCCATATGCTGGGGCCAATTAGAAGAACCCATTCCAAACCGCCGTAGACGATGGCATTGGTTTGCTTGGGACAGCACTTTTCCCGCTCTGCCTTCATTTATTCATCAGTATAAAGTGCCCGGATGAAACACTTTGGATGATTATGTTAGCAATGATCAGTGTTGACCTTGAGCTCTGTGCGATGACCAGCAGAGTGGAAAGATATAGGTGGTGGTGGCAGTGGTGGCCATGAATCAGCTGTACGGACGTGCTGTTTAGACCACAGCCCGTAAAGGCTGCCTGTGCTCCGACGAAGGGGCAAAAGACCTAAGATAAGAGGGACTAATAGGGGTCATTTTCCCTGACACCACTTATCTTCTTAACAGACCCTATGTCTCATGCTCTCTCTCTCCTCTCTTTTCTCTCTGTTTTACTGGGTTGTGTTGACTCGCTGATCTCTCTGATTATTCACACAATGTTCTCGTGCCTCGGTTCGTTAACGGACCTCCATATCACAAATCAGAAAGAAAATCAGCAGTACAGCAGTCCAAATAAACCTGAAACACACCTAGATTACACCCTTAACCAAGGCAGAAACTATAATTACATTGTTATGATCAGAGGTAAGTATTGCATTTCCTCAAAGCCATGTATATATTTTGTGTGTGTGTTTGTGGTGCATGTGACTGCGTCTTGAGGTGTGTGAGATCTCTTCCCTCTCGCTCCTATTTATAACATCCGGAGGTGTAATTAGAATGCAAGATAATTGCTTTTTGGAGCTGCGATCGTAGGAATAACTTTGAAAGTGACACTTAGTTGATGTTATTGTCAGTAATTATGGTTACATTAATGTTTACCGTTATATCAGTGAACTAACTGGTGGAAAATGTGGCATTATGGCCATAAAAAACAAAATCTCAAATCCCCCCTTGAGAAACAGCATAAGCATTTTTGGAGTCTGAACGGTGTCACCGGCGGCCAGATATGTAACTGTGCTTGTGTGTAACCACGCTGTGGTGTTATTCATGTGGCTGAATAAGTCCAGGTGTGTATACATGGGAGGCCTGACACATTTGGTGAGACCTGAAACACTCAAGTCAACATCCAGCATATCCTCCAACATTCAGCCCCCAAGGAACGAGATCAAATGATTACAATTACTGGCTGTAAATGCTTTGCTGATCAATGGGCTCCTGACTGGGATTATTCAAGGACTCAACGCTGATCAATACGGGTGTGATCCATGGTTTCAAACAGGCATCAAACAGACCATGTTTTTCTCTCACTATGGAGAGGGGTATGAAGAGAATCAAATACTTCTCGGTTCTGGGCCTTTTTATTTTGAAGTTGACATTTCAGGCGGTTCTCCTTCTCCTTCTGCTGGTAGAAATTGTTTATTGGAGCAATTCATATCCAGGAGGAAATCAAACAAAAACAGTGACAACAAAATTCTCTATTTAAGCTCTAGATCGTGTACTGCAGCATTTTATTGTTTTAAGACTTATGTGTCATATGTTTGTACTGTTATGTATGCAATAATAATTCCCGTAAGAGATGATAAAAATCTTCTCAATCCTGCTCTCAATTTAAGCCCTCTCCATTGGTTGTTATTGTTGTGCAAAAGTAAACAATTTGAGTTCTTCAGCAGGGTGAACTAAACTGAAGAATATTGGTCTTTGCCCACTTCATCATGTTGCACTTGTGAGAGACTGGCTGTTCAAAGTCTCTTCATAATTCATAATTCAAAAATGTATTTTTTCCAACTGGTGTTTGAAAGCACTTCAGTCCTAACCATTCCTGACAACCGTAAGCTTTTTTTTCATGATGGTAATTGTGATTGCTCATGGTTTCATTGTTTCGATAGTAGTAGTGGAATGTCTGTTTTAAATTACCTTTGTCGCTAACTCACTAGCAAAAGGGATTTTCTTGAAAAACCTGGACGTTATAAACAATAGAAATTACAAAGAGTTGTTCAATACCATTAAAAGTGATGTTTATAGAGTGGGCAGTATTGCAAGCGATGAGATAGTGGGGGTCACACCACATCAAGTCTGTGAAGCAGTAAAAAAACTATCTAACAACAAAGCTAGCAGCTTAGACCAAACTACAGCTGAGCAGCTTAAATTTGCTAGTCCGAGGATTTTTCCTCTTCTTTCTATTTGTTTCACAGGCTTTCTGATACATGGGATCTTGCCGGATTCCATGTTATCAGTCCTGTTGGTTCCAGTTATTAAAGACAAGGCTGGCAAGCTATGTAACATTGACAATTACAGGCCCATAGCGTTAGCCAGCATTGTCTCTAAAGTACTGGAGACTATACTGCTTGATAGGTTAATTAATGTCATTAATTCTTCAGACAATCAATTTGGATTTAAGCGTAATCATGGCACTGACTTGTGTATATATGCCCTAAAAGAAATTGTTAGTAAGTATAAAAAACAGAACTCGTCTGTTCTTATGTGTTTCATTGATGCCTCCAAGGCCTTCGATCGAGTAAATCATAAAAAACTGTTCACAAAAATGGCTGAAAGAGGTGTGCCCGCATGCATAGTGAGGGTGCTGGCATACTGGTACGCAAATCAAACTATGCAGGTTAAATGGGAACACAGTTTGTCTGCCCCTTTTGGTGTGAGCAATGGTGTCAGACAGGGGAGTATACTGTCCCCCTTTCTCTTTAACCTGTATATGGACGACCTATCACGGCAACTCACAGAATGTAGGACTGGTTGTATGATTGGTGATAAAAAAGTAAACCATCTGATGTATGCCGATGATTTGGTTGTGCTTTCCCCGAGCAGTGCTGGTTTTCAACAGTTGCTGAATGTCTGCTCTGTATATGGTGCTGAACATGACATAAAATATAATGCCAGCAAGAGTCACGGTCTAATCTGCCGCACTAAAGAGGACCAAAAAATGTCTTTTCCTGATTTCAATCTGTCTAATCATAATATTGTTCCCTGTAAAAAGGTCAAATACCTCGGCCATTTTCTTACAGAGGATATGACAGATGATGATGATATTAGAAGGCAGTGCTGCAAAATGTATGCGCAGGCGAATACTCTTGCTCGCAGATTTCATTCGTGTACAGATGACGTTAAAATATCTTTGTTTAAAGCGTACTGTACACCACTGTACACCGCATACCTGTGGATTAACTACAAAAAAGCAAGTATGAAAAAGTTACAGGTTGCGTATAATGATGCATTAAGAATCCTACTTAAAAGACCTCGATGGTTAAGTGCAAGTGAAATGTTTGTAAATGCACGTGTCAACACCTTTAATGCAGTACTCAGAAACCTGATGTATAGATTTATGTGTCGGCTTGATGCCTCAGAAAACCAGATAATCAACAGTCTGACCCACATCAACTGTAGTTCCATCAGGTATCAATCTCTGTTCTGGAGACACTGGTACAGTTGTCTCTTTTTAACTTTATAGTCATTCTATTTTTGATATCAGTGGTGTAAATTTCTATTTTTATGTTTTAGCTTTTCTTATTGTCTGTGTTGTGGTGTCTGTTGTTGTGCTGTATTGTGTCTTGTGTCGTGTTCTTTTTGCTATGGACCCAGAGTCTGAAATAAAGAAATATATATATATAATAGCTCTAGAGACCAGTGGCAATTTCTCTAAGACTGCAAGGGAAGCTCGGCTTCCCCTGAAATAAAAAAAAAAAATTATGAATGAATGTCAAATATATACTGTTGTGTTAACATTTCATTGACTAAAAATGTGTTAGAACACGTCCATCTCGAAGACGAGTTTGTTCAGAATCAGCTGCTTATCGCAGGTCGACTGACTCGATTTGCTTCTCTTACACTCCCGTAGCGTCACAGTGCATTTGGCTGTTGAAGCTCAGCGTCCATCCACTTCAATGGGGCTGCATAGAACAGCTTTTTTTAGTGCATCGAAAGTCGATGGTCATTGGACAATGCTGCGATTATGTCCCTCCCACAAACGCTCAGCATCTCTGGGGGTGAATGGAGGAGTGGGCTGGCCTGGATGCTGGGCTTCTACATGATGATTGGAGGGTCTGCGAAAGACTGAGTTGCCGTTTGATTGACAGAGCTCTCTTTAGTCCTCAGTTCCATCGTGGATTTTGCAAGCGAATCAAAAGACAAACTGCAACCTATTTCCTGATATTTGCTTGGCGAAATTGCTTGACAATTTTCATTGTACATTTCATACACTTATACACACAATTCCTTGTTTGAGTTTAACAGAATTCACACATTTCCTTGTTTGAGTTTAATATTGTTTTGGTAGTTGGCCATCACTTTGATTCAGGGAGCCTGAGGTCTGAACTTCAAGTCCTGTATTCAGATCAGGACTTGCAGGGTGACAGGGGAAATATGTGTGATTTCTTGGTGTTCCTTAAAGACATGGAGTTGGACAGTACAGTGCCTCAGCTTTACAAACTGTTCTCATTGGTGGCAACAATTGGAGCTACATCTGCAGGTGTAGAAAGGAGCTTCTCCTGTTTAAAGCGGCTCAAGTCCTACACCTGTAACACAATGGGCCAAGGCCGTTTAAGCAGCCTAGCTCTGCTGGCCATTGAGAGGACACTGGTCAAGTCAGTGGAAAAGACAGCTAGTTGGTATGACAGGGTCACAGAGCATTTCCTTGAAATAAACAGAGCAGAATTTAAATAGAAATACATTTACAATTAATATGATGTAGGCTGAAAATTAGCTTCCCCTCTTTGAAAGACCAGCAGCCACCACTGCTAGAGACTTAAGCTAAACACTTACTTGCTTTAAGCTTAACATAATAGTAGGGACAATTGCTCTATATATCAAATGCCAAATTTGAGCATTTATTAAACCACACATCTGCAACAATTTGCCTGACTACAAATGCAGTATTTCTAACATAAATTTCACAACATATTTCATTCAAGGAAACAACACAATGCTGAAACTGACACTATGAGCTATTTACTACATTCTACTACATTTTAAAGCATAGGTAATGTCAATGGATCATTAATACCCCCATAACCTCAAATGATAAGCCCAACCAATTATCCTTATAATGACTATCAACCACAAAATGCCAGGTGAAATTGAATTATCAAATCAAACCAAAAATAAGCAGAGGAATGAGACAAACAAATAAATAGAGGACAACTAACAAAAATAAGAGGAGAGAGAGAGAGTGGAACAGAATGGGCTTGCATTTTCAGATGAATACTTGAGCACTAATCTGTCTTCCATCAGGTGTCCAAAATGGAGAATGAAGGTTATCAGTTTCACAGCGAGAGAGGCATAGATTAAAAACGGTGGGTCGGGAGAGGAGAGCGAAGGGAGGATGAGGGTGATTGATGTGGGCCGATCTATAGGCTTCAAGTGTACAGGTTCCCAGGCTGCTATTGATGGGAGGGTTGCATTGATCTTGACGCCGTAAATAAACACCTCCACGGATTATTTATGCAAGCAGACTTAGCTGTGTGCTAAAGGACAAGGAGATGCACCCTTGAGAAGACCACTTAGCACTGACAAGTTAGGCTTCTCTCATTAGTTTCCAGGGAGAAACATCTTGTATGGACACAAGCTTTACCATGTCAATTTCACCTTTACAAGGCAAAGTTTGTAATTAGTTTGCATGTCGTGTACAAGGTCTTGTGTGTATAACTTGTTGTAGAACAACAACAAAAATAAAATAATTGCAGTTATCTATTTTTCAAATTCCTATTTATCTATAAATAATAAATAGTAATCCCCCATTGTATGCAATATTATACAGGGTTTTGGGAAAGCCCAAACAGTCAGCTAAATTGGCATCTTTACTCAATTGACAAAGGATTTCCCTCTGCGAAATTGAGATGTTGTGTGCAAGTTTGTGATGGGCCGGGATTCAGATAAAGGGGGGAAAATAATGTTGGATGATGATAAAAGTTGCTTCTAAAACTTTTCCCTTAAGTCTGATGCACATAATATGCCGTATAGGTTCATCCCAGTGTAAAATGTTAAATAATCAATGTTTCAAGCTGTTTCATCAGATGTGGGCCTGTGTGTTTTTATTCACCCCTTCATTCTCCTTAAATTGTTACATATTTTATGGCCTTTTTTGTTCGGTTATGAACAGGAGAGTGGGTTGCATAAAAAAAGGGAATTATAAGTAGCATAGATCCCCAGTGGGTAATGGACCCGGGTTCGCTACAAGATGTACCGCCTACATGGTTACCACACTAGTGGGTTGAGTCACCGGGCCCACCCACCAGCACCAGTAAAATGGCCACAGCACCTACAGTGTAAGATGTTCAGCTCTGTTATCTCATGGAATTTGTTTCACTCAGAGATTGTGTCCCAAACCACAGCCCTCCCCAGAGGGACAGAGGAAAACAAATGGTTCCCCCCAAATAACAACACAATAATATGTATGCCTTGCTGAAAATGCTTGAATTTGAAATATTACCTGCTTTTACTCCCTTAAAAACACTATTTAACCCAGCACACCAGCTCCCACTCTCCCCCTCCTCCCTCCCTCCCTCCCCAAATGCTTACATATTTCAAGTGTAAAAGCTCATGGTTTATTATGGCACTTATTTTCTTTTAATATATTACACTTCCATAGTATGCACAGTATATTTTAGACTTAGCATATATGATTATATCAGTCCCAGCAAACGATGGCCATCTGCCAGTATGAAGGTAGACCGAGCTAAGGTAAGCTAAGCTGTCATAAGAACACGTCCGATAGGGTAAGACTAATGATCTTTTAGTTGTCTGCTGGCTTAAGCGGTAGAGTATAATGCTTACGGTGCAAGCGCAATTAAATGCGCTTTTATCTTGATATTCAGTGTCAACGCTGCTGCATAGACTGTGTGTGTGTGTGTGTGTGTGTGTGTGTGTGTGTGTGTGTGTGTGTGTGTGTGTGTGTGTGTGTGTGTGTGTGTGTGTGTGTGTGTGTGTGTGTGTGTGTGTGTGTGTGTGTGTTTTCCCTTACACAATCTTGGATTCTCATTTGTAGATGCTGCATCAGCATCATTGTTATGAACGTGTTTCACAACCTTGGATAATAATGGCAGTTTTAACACCACTTCAATCGATATTTCCCCCTGCAGGTGAAATTCAAGTTGAGCTTCTATATATATACAGTATATATTCATGCTTCCAGTACAAAACCAACCAGCCATGTACAGCAAAGATGTGCTATGGAGTAATGTTAGGGTATTTACATTGGATTTCTTTGAAACGCATCTTTTGTGTTGATGATAGCTGTTGCGAGTCGTGCACAGAGTGGACTTCGATCCATTTTCTCTGCACACACACAAATAGAATACACACACACGCACAGTGATATGCATGTGATCACAAAATGCTTTGGAGCTATACATGTTATAACACCTCAGAGGCTCCCCCCCTCTCAGAAGATAGGAATAATGCCATTGTACGCAGCAAGATGATACCCGGATGTCCCTTTGGAAGTCACAAAAGTCAAATGACTAAAAAGACAAAAGTTTTCCCGTCTGAGATCAATAAGGATTAGGCTATCTTAGGCGTATTAAGCCAATGTTGAAGGATTGTTTTCTCACCCATTCTCACCAAACCCCCTACAGTCAGTTCTGTTCTTGCTGTTGGCTGGTTACCATCCTCCGTTTTATCAGAGTTCAGAGTTGACTTGCAGTAGTCCCTTAAAGTGGAGGCCATGACATAGGTTATTTAAAGAAAAACTGATTAGCCTACTATTTTTCGCTGTTTTAGCAAAGCTTGAAACACATCGGTATACCTTTGGGCCCAATCTTTTACTACAGTACTACATTTGCCACGTAAATATGCAAAAAGTTATTACATCACCTTTTTTTATCATTTCAGGAAAAATAACACCCGAAAGTTTGTGCCTGTTTTTCAATCAGAAATCCGGTCACCATAGACTAGTACACATGGGTATGGGTCTATGGGTAAATAGCTTGGTGAACAAGCAGCACAAATTGCTTTCAGAGAAGTTAATCTAAATGTGTAATAATACGGCTACCCTCTGAAAAGGTAAAATTAGTACAGAAGGATTGAAATGTGGAAAATTATTATTATTGAAAAGGATTGTGTACTAACACCGCATCAAACATATTAGTGTGTTTTTGCATATCATATGCAGGAAATTGCTCAGTTAAATCATATCCCATTGGAATCCCAAATGTGCAACGACTTATCTCTCCAATAAGCAATCAGCATGCCTTGTCTATCAACTCCTCCACTGAAGGTGTGCTGGTAATCAACAATTAGCCTCTCCTCCCGGTGTCAGTGCGGGGAGTTATCTCTCCCCGGGATCCCCCCAGAGCTGTCCGTCTTCCTCCGGTGGACCTCAGAACACAACAGGAAATGAACAATCATTTTACATTTACATTTACATTTAGGGCATTTAGCAGACGCTTTTATCCAAAGCGACTTACAATAAGTACATTTGTCATAAGAAGTGAAACAATATATCGCCGTCGGTACAGTAAAGATGTTCATAGAACCAAGTGCAAGTACTAACAATCGCCAGGCTAACCCCATTCCCCGTATACAGCAGTGATGGCTAGCAACTGCAGATGCTACACGGCTAAGTACATGCTACACAACATGCATGCACAACACAATTAAGTACATGCTATGCAATTAAGTACAATGAATGAATACAACCTGCATTAAGTGTGTTCATCAAGTGCCTGGGTGTACAACAAACAATAGTGCAACAGACAAATAAGGGACTGAATGACTATTTAGAGTCTAGGTGAACTCAGAATTTTTCCTAGACGCTTACCGAAGATTTGATTTCTCAAGACTGTACAACAAATCAATGGCGATGTCTGATGTGCTGTCTGATCGTCCTGCTCGTGCTTCACAATATTTCAGACGGCCACTTTCTAGGCCCGCATGTACTGTGCAATGTACAATGTGCTGATTAGATGACAACGTTGTGTGTGCCATACGTCTTCTATTTTGTGTGTGTTTCTTTTGTTCCGCCGTTCTCATGGTGACGCACACAGAAGTGGCTGGCTTGCTAGTCGTGATCCATAAATGGGCCTCCATGACAACAGAACAAAACACCCGCCAACGTCCATTTGCACAGAAATTTAGTAACGTTGCCATCATTCTGAGGCGAACAGATTCTAACGGTGCCACTTTGTTCAGTAATGTTATGTGACGTTCCACAGTCAGCTGCTGATAAACAATCGTTTCGGGGGATGTGTCACCACAAAGCTGCTTTTGAGAATAATAAGAGTACCGGTGTCTGTCTCTGTTAGTCAGTTGCAAACCTGAACTACAGTTAAGAATGACACTTCAAATATATTTATTTATTCCCCCCCTCTTCTGTCTCTCTCTTACATGCTTTTTCGTGTTGGTTGTTGGCCCTCCTCAACAAAGGTAAGAAAACGTTTTTTCTTTGTTTGTGTGCACAATTTGTGCATTACCACTCTATCAACTAACCACAAAGAAAACACAGCTTGAATAGGTTTGTCTATTTTCTATTTTTGAAAACGGAGGTGGCTTAGTCACCTTATCACTTTATGCTTTACAGTGCTTTTGTGGAGCACTGGATGAAATAAAATATTAGAGGATAAAATACACCAACGTTGAATAATGTTTCTGGTGTCCCCTATATCTGCATAATCAATTAAGTCTGCTAAGCAGCAGGTTTTGTTTTGATACAAAGAAATATAGATTCAGCGTATTACTTCTCCATATAGAAAACCCTTATTTAATTGATAATCATAATATTCTTATTATGCTGTTGTTAAATCTGTGAATGAACCATGTCGGCTGTGATTTAAGGTTGTTGAAACGCTCCACAAGCAAATCTAAGCTCCTAGCAGCAGTTGGCACAATGTTTACTGTTGAATCATTAACTATTATATTGACCACCTAGAACACAAGCCAGTCAATAAACCTCTCCATCCATCCATGAATCCATGCAACAATAACTGCTGCAGTCTTGCTGAGGCCATTATATGACCTAATTGCACACTCGATTGCTTTTAGGGTAAATTGATGTGTGGTATAAAGCAGTCTACAATCTCTCGATAACTATTTAACAATGACAAAGCTTGGTAAGCCGATTTAAAGTTCAGCCGTTGGTTGTCTTTATGAATGTTGCCACCTTACATTTTGGTCTTCGGCTATACAATCTGATGGCTTTCACATCCCATTTGACATAAAATAATGTACTTGTAGTGTACATTTCACTTATTAACTTATTTACATGCTGATTTGGTAACATAAATCTTTTATCTCAAGTGAAATTGTGCAATTGTGTACTTCCAAAAATGAAAAAAACTCATGTTGCAATGATGCTGCTTTTAAGTCGCAATAAAGAATGGCAACCAATATAGTCTGGTACTCATACACAGGTCACAGGCCATGGTGCAGGTTCATGATGTCAAGAACATCATCAGTGCATAGGTTCCTTTTTCAAGGACCTTTATCCACTTTTTTTTATTAAAAAAAGGTCATATCGTATCAAGCATAAACTGCTTGAGATATGAAACCGCAGAATGACTTGATCCATTTATGTTGTGTGTGTGTGGATTGTACACAGAGCTGTAACTGGTGCAACAGAAAACCGATTGAATGGGATGTTTGTGGTTTATTGGTGACTACGAATACAAAATAGATTACAAATATACAGATACAATTGAAAAAAAAATCATTAATAATAAAAAACAAGTATTGTCTTACACACAGATCTATCTTTAAAATATCTATACATATAATATATTTTATAATAAATATATACTTTTATGGTAATCATTTCTAATTACACCTGAACAACTCCCCAAGAAATCACTTGAAAGAGAATACATAAGTTCCCTGTGTTAGTTAATCATGGGCAAAAAAAGCTACCAACATGTAAAAATGTTCTTCAGAACTACTGTTCTGATGAACCGTAGCATGATCTGCTGTTCTGCTGCCTGGGTCCCAATGAACATCTGCCCACCCTTGGGAGAATATTAATTCACATCAACTATTTTAAGGTTGTTGCAAGCTTTAAAAACACATTTATCACATTTATTAGTAGGGTTTAAATTATTTGATGTCTCAATGACCTTTTTTTCTAACATCGAGAGTACAAATGCAACATGCAGAGAGACTCACCTAATTTCTATTGGAATAATTCTCTCTAGGCAGGATGTCTTGCCTAAGTGGAAGAAACAGAATGAAGGACGATTTTCACTGGACTCCCCTCCGTACAATTGGTTTCTTAGAAGGAGGGTTATCACATGGACACACAAGGTGTATTTCACTGGAAAGGGTGTCTAACAGTGACATACGTTATCTTCTAAAGAGCAGAAAGAAGGGTGCTTTTTCACTGTTAACTCTAATCTAAGTGCTTATCCCCTGAGCTATGGCCACAAAATAGCCAAAGACTGCTTTAGAAAATAGCCAGGGGAGGCGTTAAATCTCTTCTTGGACATCCTGCTCCCTGGCACCCCTCTGAACCTCTACGAACCTCTACAGCCCTTAACAAAGAAGAGAATGGAACGGACAGATTGAGACTCTGCCCCCCTCCGGAAACATTCGGCATAAGCTCACACACACACACACACACACACACACACACACACAGTTTGCAAAATTTCCAGTCAGGTTCATATCGCGGTTTTACGGTTTTCGGTACGGATCGTTTTTAGTAAAGCATGGGATGAAAAAAAAAAAGTATATATATTTTTGCATATTATAGGGTACTCCCCAAAGAATGTAATAGTGACACTGCGCCACCGTGTTACATTTAATAATAGGGCTGTAGTGACGAAGACATCCCCTAAGTGCTGTGTGGAGGAAGTCAGCTGCCTTCAGGGCCACTCTGGGTCCGAGTCTGACTCGGGTACAGCAGAGCATCCATTTAAAGCGGGCCGCACACTAGACGAGCCACGGAGCGTTGATTTTAGGTCTTGTTTTGTGTTTAACGTAATGAGTGGTAATGGCGCTGTGACGCGTGGCCAAGGTTTAGAGCACTGCTGGAACACTTACTATGCAATATGGCGGTGCCAGTGTTCAGGCTCTAACACGACCCACGTGAGTTCCAATGAAGACAAACTGCTTTGGGCTATTTGGGGGCACTTTAATTGCACCGCAGCACTAGCGCTATTCAAGAGCATGAACTAAATTGGAGTATATTACCTCAGAAGCCTGTTATTATTAATAGGTAGAGCTTTTTGATATAAGAGGTGGAGAGCAAGTAGTTGGTTCATGAGGAAAGAGATGTCAAGGCCCTGGCGGTAGAAAACGTTTCACGTACCATCCATTCATTCTATTCATTAATTCCATCCCTAATACACATAAACATGCACACATCCAGGCACACATGCACGCGCGCACACACACGTACTAACACACAAACACACACATGTACACACATACCCCCATGCATTGATACAAACTCATTGTCCCTCACACACACATATGCACACAGATATACACACACACACACAGACACACACATTTATATGCTTTTATTTGGATCCACATTTACAAAGAGGGGAAAAAAGATCCAAACATTTTGGGAAGAAATACTGATAATGTGACAGGTTCATCAAGCTACAGGCCTTTGCAATGCCTACATGATAAATTAAGTTATTAAACACCAAATACTTAAGGATAAAAAAAACATATTTACCTCCAGATTCTCATGCTACCTATGGTGGCTGATACAGAGCAGAATTTTGCCAATCTTTTGGCTTCCTTCTTTAGTAATCCCCCCAACCGCAGTCCTCTAACCACATTTTTGTGAATATGGCCTAAGCTTCCAAAGATTAGTGATATAAGTTGACATTGGTAACCTAGATGGCCTATACGACTCACCAGTGGCTGGTATTTCAGTAGCTTAGTGTAGTAACGGGTGTCCATATACAAATCGAAGCAACAGCCCACCTCAATAATGACTGCAGTTTTCAGAGTCTCATTTACAATGACAATGTCTGGAGTGTTTGCCATGTTTTTAAAATAATCATTATCAGGTACATTTTGATGGAACCAAGTTAACAGCACTATGCTTAAAGGTCTTAGTCATGTCCTTGATTTATTTTTGCTAGATCTTTTGCAACCAGGTCAACCAATCGGTCATGCCTGGCCACATACAGTCCTTTGTATTGATGGCATCCATTCAGAATGTGCACAACTGTTACATTCTCCTGTTGGTTTTGATGGAATATGCAGTATGGGTTATGTTTTGACGGGTACCATATTGCTAGATTGTATTTAGCTGGAAGACATTGCAGTCGCGCTTTAACCATAAAGATCAAGATGTCCTCAGAAATGGAATAATTAGTTATTACAGAATGTGAAACAGAATGATCTGCGTAAGGCAGTGCAGCTAACTTCCCTTGTAATTTTAGGCTTGACCAGTGCTGCACGTTCCGCGTAAGTCTGCGCTGGAGAAGAGAGGCTCTTGCGTGTTTGATTTGTTCTCGTCGTTCAGGATCGCTAGAGTGGAAATCTGCAGGTCCGTTATGATGTCAGTCAGGGGAGCTGTCGTTCCGTCAGGGCCTTGCCAGGAGAGTTGAGATCGAGCCACACACGCACATATATACACACATACACTAACAGGCACATACATGCAAACAAATTATCCCACACACACACACACACACACTCACACATGCACAGGCAAACCCAAACACACGCACCCATCACATCTCACCCCGCTGATCAAAGGCTGACGAGGGATCATGTTTTGGAGGGAGGCAGACATATGGAAGTAAGTCTGTCTCATCGGATTTTGAAAATAAAAAGCCATTGAAAAAAGCCACTGAATATTTATGCATTGAAATAACGTGTCGTATTTTTTAGATTGATAATGCTATTATTCAGATTGATAATGCTATGTATTAATTTCAACTTAAATATTTTCAACGTCCCCAAATTCAACATGCCAAATTCAGCTGCAAAATTCAAGGTATGAACTTCGGGGGACCCAAGGAAGAGCAATCGATCCCAGATGCTAGATCGCGATCAAGCAAGGAGAGTGAGCGGGAATAATAAGATAATAAAATAATAGGAGCGAGAATAATAAGAGCGTCACTCGTTGGATACCTGACTCTGATGCGGGAAGGCATGTGCAGAGCAGTTTAGCCATGTCAACGAAAACGGCTGTGATGATGGGTCTTTATTTCTTGATACAAACGTTAATTCTAAACAGCATTTTACACAGTAGCCTATAATAGGAAATGCTCAAAGGTAAATCAACCTGACTGTAGCTTTTTATTGGGAAAGAAGCAACGATGGTGGACCATATCGCCCTATCCATTGAATGGGATTGTAAAATGCAAATCAAATCAATTGTATTTATTAAGCACAATTAGATGAAGGGGGAGTATTTATGTTTTTGTTATAATGCACACCGTTTTTTTAACCCTTTTACTGCAGTTTGTGAAATAAACGATGAACTAATGCCTGTTATGTGAAGTGTGCATGTGTGTGTGTGATTGCAGTGACTTGGCTGGATTTGCATGCAGCGTAAGGGTAATTGTAGTGGCTTAAGAGCCCAATTTATTAGGGCACCAATTTGGGCCGATCCCTTTGCCTACGTTTGGTGTGAGCCCGGGGCGATCTGAAGCCCGCTGCCCACTGTGGCACGAGAGCGCAGAGCCGACAGTATTGCGCACTGGCAACTGAAGCGGCAGCAGCCTGTAGTCCCAGTGGAAGCACGGCGTGCCTCGGGAAGAAGCGCCCGACAGCAACCTGATTTTAATTCTCATATCTCATATCATCCTCTTATCTGTATCATGCCACTCACTTACTGTCGGCTCGTTATGCCACCACAGAGGCATATCAACCGTTTAGTTTCAGCCAACGTGCTATTGCCCAGTGTCCAAAACGAATGCACCCATTCAGAGTGATCGATACAAACGTTACATTTTAAGCTTGTGCGTGTTTCCGCACGTGAACCACTTGATGCCTGTCTGCGCTTCAAACTCGTGCATGTTGTAGAAAATGTGCAACAGCGCCCCCTGGGGTCACACTTTTCGGTGTGTCACAGAATTCGGTGTAACACCCGCTCACTCTCCTTGCTTGACCGCGATCTAGCATCTAAGATCGATTGCTCTTCCTTGGGTCCCCCGATGTTAACACTGAAGTTAGTACCTTGAATTTTGCAGCTGAATTTGGCATGTTGAATTTGGGGACGTTGAAAATGTTTAAGTTGAAATTAATACATAGCATTTTGAATCTGAATTAAGACTATTGAATTTTTTAACTTTGAATATTTAGTTAAATTCAGAAGAAAAAAAATTAGATACGTTATTTCAATGCATAAATATTCAGAGCTAAAAATTCAATGACTTTAATTCAGTGGCAAAAAATCCAGATACGTTATTTCAATGCATAAATATTCAGTGCTTAAAATTCAATGGCCTTTTGTTTTCAAAATCTGATGAGAAAGATTTACTTCCATACAGACACTGTTATTGGTCTCTTTTATCCTTGCCTCACTCCTCTCTTACTACCCATCAAATACAGGACAGGGGGGCGGGTCCAACCTGATGCCGGCCCTGGCCGCCACTCAACCGGCGGAGCACCTCGTCCGGTCTGTCAACTAGTTAATGGTGTTTGTTAAAGGCCCAGCGTTGGCGCAGACAGCTGCCCAATAGATCAGGCTGCCATGATGGCCCATCCAAGGCCCAGGTATCAGCCCATCAGTGATTCAAACAGGCCATCAAAGGGACTGCCCGATCGGCCAGTCAGCCGCCCTGCCATTTGCTTTGAGAGATAGTGCACTGCATCAGATTGATATTGAGCTCGTCCATTTCTGAAAAGTGCTCATGTGGATTGCCTCGCAGGGCATTACGTTTAGTAATGGGAAGTGGTCAATCCTGCCAAGCAAGTCTCTGGAATGGCAAGTTGAAGTGCGTCCAAAATGGCCGCCTGTGACTGCGTTTTAAGATTTAGGAACTAAGTGACTTGAGTAGTATTCAACCGTCAAGAGCACATTTCCTCGTGGCGCTGAGTGGCGCTGCATCTGCTGTATACCAAGGGAACAATGGAAGGGATGTGAGTGAAAATATGAAGGGAAGATAGGAGGGTTTATAGTGGGGTCATGGGTGTGTGTAAACTGTGAGAGACGAAAGATGGAGGGTGTGAAATAGGTGAAATAGATGGACAAATTAGAAACGTGTTGGTGTGTGTGTGGGTGTGTGCGTCTGTGTTTGTGCGTGTCCTTCTGATCTTGCAGCTGAATTCAACTAATTATCTGCATTAAAAAAAATCGAATGAAGCTATTCATCTTTAAAATGTAAAGTAAAGGCCCTTTTAGTAAATAAACATATCAGCACATTAATACTAGGACAATAATAAATGAAAAAAATCGTTTGGTAAAAAGTGGTAAATCATTAGCGAGGATTCAAAAAAGCTTATTATGCAGTAATTAGTCGTTTAACTTTTTTATTCAACTTCAAAAGCTAAACAAAAACACATTCATTCTATATACATATTTTCTTGAAAGATTTGGTATAAAATACACAGATTAAATACAAATGTTCATTAAAGGAATACCATACCCTAACATTTGACCTGAATGCACAAAGTTTTATAAAAGTAAGAGAAGATGTCAATATGGTCTCAGATATTCCCTTTATTGGTGGTTCATACTCTTGCATAGCTACCTGAGTTGCATGAGTTATCTGTTACTGGCCATTTTGGGCTAATGTAAAATGAATCAACCATTGGCTACAACGGCTACAACCCCCCTTCCAAATCGGATTTGATCTAGTGTTTATGGGAACACCATCTTCCCATTTGGTTGCTTTCTCTTAACATAGACAGACTGGTTATTGTGTAACTGTAATAATATAACCGGCAATGACCTTGCATGCCTTCCATTTTTACACAGTAAGAGACGGTTGTACAGGCGCTATACTCTCGGTTAAACAATGGCTTTTACCAATCAGTTCTGGATGATTATAGGAACAGGAACTATAATGTTAAATATCAAAATTACGTTTTCTGTTGTCAAATATGATGTATCAGGAATGTATTGTATTGTATTGAATGTATGCATTGGGGCTGCATGTGTGTTTATGTGCCCTGAAAGCAGCTTGCCATCAAGCTGTTGGTTGATTTCGATGCTTGTGACATGCATACAAATGCACAGATGTGGGGCAATAGCATATGCATATATTTACATAGTCATTATCTAAGCTATGATCTATCCATCCATTCTAACCAATCTAAATGTCACAATCTGAGAGGCAAGACTAATAGCATGCTTCTGTGGGTAAACATTTATATCAAGAAGGGCTGATGTTGTATTTTATACATTCAAAGCACAACTTCCTTCAACTGGCTCACTTTTAGTAACTTGCCAATTAGGACTACATGGATTGAACTTTGAAATAATGTTGAATATCAAGAAAAATGATCCCTGCAAAGGAAAGAAAAACAATCCCTACTTTGCGACATTCTGTGTTGTGGCTTCCAGGTGGGTGGAAGCAGTCAGCCTCCATCATTTGCCATCGTCACCAAATCTGTTCTTATTAGGGAGCACATTAACTTCTACCTGAGTTTCAAGAGACCTCTCCACTAATCATTTGATGATTTCATGCCCTTTGTACGGTTTAGCACATTTTTATTAAATTTAATCTGTGAAGATCAAATTAAATGTGTAGCATAGAAAGGAACTCACAGCACACTGTACCTCACACTTCTTAGCTGTCTCTCTCTGTAGTCTCTAGTAGTCTCTAGTATAGCCTCTAACTCACTCTCATGGTTCTTTATTTAGTCTCTCACTATCTGGTATGTCTCTACCTAGTCTCTCTACCTAGTCTCTCTCTCTCTCTCTCTCTCTCTCTCTCTCTCTCTCTCTCTCTCTCTCTCTCTCTCTCTCTCTCTCTCTCTCTCTCTCTCTCTAGTCCTTCACCCTCTCTATCTTTCTCTAAGGCTGTGGATCTTACCTTCCCACTCTGTACCATACACCTCATTATCCTCAAACACACACACACACACACACACACACACACACACACACACACACACACACACCAAATGTCGTATAAATATGAACTCCACACCACACACACATACACATACACACACACACACCTACACAAAGTTATAGTGTTTGAAAAGCCACGAGCATCGTGGCTCACTATGCCAAGGATGCCTGTAAGGTGTCAGAGTGTGTGTGTATGCGTGTAGGAGAGGGAGAGCACTTATTTTGGGCTCCTGGATTGCTTCCACCGCTTTCATGGTTCTCTACTCCTGTGTAAATGCGACATCTGTGAAAGTTCACTGGACACTGAGATTGACATCAGGCCAACGCAGTGATATGGCTCACACTAGCTGGCCCATTCCCCGCAACACATATGATCCAGTAGGAGGTCTCTGGCTTACAACCTGTAGGTACAAAGGTTGGATGCCACCGTCCAAACGTAACCATAGCAACCTGCTCCCACCTGAACAATAACTATCTGTTCGAAGTCCGGGATCCAAGGGAAAATGGAAGAATGGTATTTAAGTAAGTAAATGTATTTAATAGCATTTGTTTTACAGCTCCAATAAGCGTTGGAGACATCTCACTTGGCCGGATATAACTGGCACGCGCAAAGGAACTCAATACCAGAAGAAACATAAAAAAAAGAGAGAGCTAGAGCAGGCGATAAAGATAGAGAACAAGAGTGAGAGGGAGAGAGTGCGTGAGAGAGTGAGAAAAAGTGAGAGAGAGTGAGAGATAGAGATGCACACGTGTTAAAATGGCCACATATTCTTTGTGAACTTTTGAAGTGAGGCAGCAGGATAACTTGATGTACAACAGGCAATGTGTTGCTTTTGCTGAGCTCGTGCTCACATGCTCTGCTGCTTTACTGTCATTAATAATTGTTAGCTAATAGCTCTTTAATCTTACCTATAGTACTTTTCAAAGTATATTCTATTTATATTCCTATTTCATTGGCTTTTTTCACTAGTTGGAGGGAGGGTATGGTATTGTAGTTCACATTTCTTATCTTTTTTTATAACATTTCATCCACAAGTTGAGTGTCAAATGGTTAGTTCTCTGGTTACCTGGGTTACCTCACGTTCTCCTCTTCAGGATTGACACCTGAAGTGCAAAACATGTCCATTAAAGGAGTTGTGGAGTTTGCCTCCACAACTGCAAGGGTTATAATATGTAATCTTTCTACCAAAATAAAGATAAAACCTGTGCTATTGTTCAATGTGGATAATCCTTGTTAAGAGTTTATTAATAAAGCTAGAAGACAACATGAGTGGAAGATTTAATTTCAGCCTCAAATTAATTATAATTTATATTTTAGATTGAAAACCATCTACTGCATTGTCAGTTGGTAGTTCCCGGGTCAATAATAAATGCCAATGAAGTGAAGTTGAGCAACGATAGAGGTTTGAGTATAGGTTGTAGGCGAAATATAAATCAATAAATCTGCAAATAATTTATTGACAACATCTTTATGAGACACAGATTATAAACACATCTTTAGTTGCAAAATGTTGCCCAGACACTGGATTATCCGTTTATGGTGGTATTATGCGATCAAACCCACCTTTTGCCCCCAGTTTGGCAAGCTTTAGTCAAATAATGTTTTTTACTGTTAGACGCTGTGAAGTCTGAGCTTTCATGATGTTTAGTTTGTGTAAATCAAATGACGTGAAACATGTGAAAAATGACAAGCTTTTGTTACAAGCTTCTTATTTTATTTGGGGTTGGAATGTCTTTCGTTCAGCTAACAATGGTTAGGTTTGAATATAACCTTGAGGGGTGTGGCACATGACTACTTTCTCATGTGTTAAATACCGTAATACATTTTTGCAATTGGGGTGGAGGGCTCGTATACGGATAATTTCAAGATGACAAGGTTAATGTACCCCACTTGTCTGGAGGCCTTTCAGACCTGAACTGAAATGGATCAACATAGTACATATGAAACTCCATCAAGCAATCACTTGAAAATCGCCTTCCTATAGGTTTTTTTTTTTTCATGTAAATAAAAACAAACGTTGGAGCTGGTCTTGTAGATTTACCCTGCGGTCATCCCATGTATTAAAAGTGGATCTATTTTTCTTTGCACCTCACGTGCTAATAGTGTTGAACTGCAGTGTTGAGATCATGGCAGCTGATTGCTTTGCTTTCTGTCCTCATTCCTGACAGAATGCAAGAAACCATGGGAAGTAGGTCACTGTGTCCGTGTTTTCCTGTGAGAGGGAGTGAGGGAGAAACAGAGAGAGAAACAGAGGGATACATATATGAAGGGAGATGGTGTCTGAGAGAGAGAGACGAGGCGTTTAATTTCATCATGAATGTGTGTGGATCTAAATATGAGGTTGGGAGTACTGCCAACATGGACACAGATGTCTCCTCTGGAGATTTAGAACAGATCCACACCGACACAGAGGAGCTTGTGTTTAACCCGCCACTGTTTGATCCCCATGTACTTCATAGCACAATACTTCAGAACCGTTGTGTATGCCTATTGAAAGCCAGATTACCGAGCAAAATATACAACAATAAGCCAATCTGGGCCACAGACTATTCAGGGTGCTGGCCAAACACACTACAGTTTGTCTGTATACCTGCATGCAATGTGCTGATGTGTTTGACCCCATTGGTTTTCTGGGTAGCACGACATGAGGGTCCAGATTGTGTAGTTGTGGCTAGGGTGTTCGCCTCCCAGCCGGCAGGCACTCGGTTTGAAATCCCCGATGTCGACAGCCTAACTGATGGTATCCTTGTGTAAGATGTCTTAATCCTACTGGCTCCTTAATGCCATTTATCTCAATGTACTGTAAGTCACTGTGGATAATAGTGTCTGCTAAATTAATAAATGGGTGTAGCATACGGGTGGACAGATACATTTAAATGTACTAATAAAGATGAAACTCTTGCCTTCTATTCTTAAACAGACCTTTTGAAACAATGGTTATTTGCATGGTTCATCCTATTCAATCATCAATTATGTTAAAGTCTTATCATTGGTCTCCAAAAGTTGCATTATGACGGAGGTTCTTTGGCAGCATGACATGAATTTGAATGCCAAATCTAAATAGAATCGCTGGAGAAGACCAGAGCAAGGATGTCACAGAGCAGACCCAGAGTGTCCTCTTGGCAGAAGTCATAGGATTTCAGAGCCTGTTATGCCTAGATCTAGCCCAGTCCAGGTCCAAACACTGCCAGGGTACAGCTGGGAGATACAGCCTTTAATCTAGCCTCTGTTCTAGGCCCATGGCTACTTTACCCATTACAATTCATCTCGGTTTAATCAGACTAGGTTGATCCATAGGTTGGTCTGTAGTTGATTGTTACATTTCCAGCCCCTACGGTCATGCAAACCTGGTCCTGGTGGCATCCGCACAGAAGCCCTAGGCTACATGGCTTTATTTGTAATATATAATTCCATCACGCCTGAACACACAATAAACTGGTCATAGGATTGATACATTTTCACAAATAATGGTCTTATTATTGCAACAAACGACCAATCCCTGTGTTTCATTCATTATATGCTTTTTAAGGCAATGGGTCACACTGTAACAAGAATGACAGTGTCCATATTGTTTAGAAAATAAGCCCTTAAACTGTAAATTCAATCTATTAACATCCGGTGTGCCCTGTCACTGCAGTAAATTGATATTGGGGGAAGCTTTTACAAGTCTAACGAACAAGCTATCCCAATATATATTTAAAAATGAATTATATTTAAAGTCGCTACAGTGACAAGTGACAGTGACTTGGCCAGCTAATTCTCTAAGCACCCATGCAGGGGCTGATGGGAACTATAATAAGGGCATGGAGCAGAGGTCTTAATAAACACTTTTTAGTTATGTACCTGGTAGGGTGAACACCTTAACATGTTGCATATTATTAGTCTATAATGTAATGGTTAGGTTCAGATATATGGCTAAAATGGTCAGGCTTTGGTATAACATCCAGTATCAAAAATCGAGCCCACAGATTTTGAATGACATTTTTCTGAATCCTGTGTTAGTCTCTTTGGATGAATAAATAGTTGAGATTGGTAAGATGGGTATATTTTGGTCTCAGTTTAAGATAAAGGATAAAGGACAATAAGTTGAGATGTTACGTTACAAATGGTTGCAGTTTAAGTAGATGTAAATTGGAGCTATCCATTCATAAACGTAGATAATAAAGTTTTTGGTGTGGTGAAGGTCAGAGCAACGATATGGGCACAACGTTCTGCCACTTAGAGCCTCTGCCAATAATAAAAGAAACCATTTAATCAGAGGAATAACTTGGTAAACAGCAAAGGTCTGGACCCAAATGCATTTCCCGTCTCAGTGTTGTCAGAGATGCAGGGAGTGAATGCCTGAGTAGCCGTGACTATGGCCATCACTGAATTATTCGTCTCGGGTGATCTTAGTAGGCTTGCAATGTCCTTCATAAAACCACAAATAAAGATGACTGGATTGGTTTAACATTACATGGCAGAAGAATCTCTCTCTCTCACTCTCTCTTTCTCAGACGTCATCTTCCTCCCTTGTCCTTCTCCCTATTATCAGTTCGTCCCTTAAGCTCATTTTCTGGTTCCCACACTTTGGAGATGGTGGCCTATCAGATTCTGATTAGATAACAGTAGATGGTGTCAGAATCTGAATTCTAATGGGGAGAGAGAGATAGAAACAGAGACCGAGAGACCACACACACACAGAAACACACAAACAAGCACACACACACACACACACACACACACACACACACACACACACACACACACACACACACACTATTCAAGCATGTCGCTTTAATAGTGACAAGCTGGGAGATGAGTGTAAATAAAGAGGCTAGATAGACATGAGTGCCCTCTGAACTGGGAATCAGAATCAAAAAGGCTTTATTGATCCCTGGGGGGAAATTGGGTTGCCTTACAGTTTCTCCCATAGTATAATATGTATGTATGTATGTATGTATGTATGTATGTATGTATGTTAATAACTCAAAATTTTCATGATCGAATAATCAGTGGGTGGTATGAACGAATAATCGATTATTCGATGTGTGCCAACATTCACAGTGCGCTGAGAAGGGATGCTCCGCCTCCGATGCGAAAATCAGAGTGTAATTCACAATTAAGAAATAACAACGGTGGGCCTGTTCGTAATTCATTTATATATATTTTGTAAATTTTAATGTAATAATGTAATAATTATCAACCTTAATTTTGGGGGGGGCCCCCCCAGGTAGCCTACTTGGTGCCCTACGCGCTCTGCGTATGGGGAGCGGCGGCCCTGGGCCTACCTAAAAGACAGGCGCTAGTGCAAACAAATAAATAGACTTTAGGCCACATGCAGGAACGAAAATAATCACCCTTTATAATAAAGGAGGATAACAATGAAATACTTAGTAGCCAAACAACATTTTGACAAAGCAGGAGCGGGCTTGTGGAACGGAAAATTAAGATAGCCTTTATTACCTTTGGACAGCATATAAAATTGCTCCTAGCTATCAACAGATGCATCAAGAGAGCCAAAAGGCAGTCTCATCAAACCAAGTTTTTATTAAGGAAAAACAGCATGTCAACATGTGCTGGGAGGAGACGAGTGCCAAAACACCTGCAGCGGAAAAAAACGTCTCAGGGAGGACGGACGTGGCAGGGATAGAGAGGTAAGCATTCGAGATGTGCATGTTCATTCCAAGTTCGCATCCGTCGCCAATTGAGGCCAAATGAAACGGCATGTTTGAATTAAGGATATTGAAAAATATTCAAAACTGAACAAAACTGTCTTCTAAATTAAGTAAATGATACTGGGAAACGAATAAACCATTATAAGCAACGAGTGAACTTAATAAGCGATCAAAATACTTTTTGCAACCACCGCCTCTTTCCCTTGACATTTAGTTTTCACCTTAAATATGCGACAGATGTAATTAAGGCAACCTGGGGCCTCATTTATAAAACTCTGCGTAAAACCCTCCCTAAAACATTGCGTACGCCCAAACCTCAGAATGTACGTACGCACAAAAATATTCTGATTTATAAAACCGTGCAGCACACAGCTGTACGCACTCTTCTCGTTATAAATACCAACTTGCGTTGAATTTGGCGTGCGTGCACGAGCACCATGCTCCTCCCAAGTTCGTCCCATAATAGTCCTTATAAGGTCAATGCTAATTAATCAATGAATATTCCTAGTATATAAGGAGCCTTTGCTGACCTATCATTACACGGGAACACACGCATGCATTACACTCGCTCGCGTCTCATACCCCTCGCTAAATTCTAACGCTAAAAGAGCATTATTTATTGGCTATATAGGCTAATTTAATGTAGGCCTACATATATGTATCAGGAAAATGAATACAACTTAAGTGATACAGTTGGTCTGGCCGAGGATTGTGATTGGAATGGGTTATAGTGTGTTGAACATAATATTGCCTTAATTTGTATTTCATAATGGGTGCTTATTATAAAATGAATAAATAAATCCGAAGTCAGAGTATGTGGTGCGCAATGTGCGTTGGGTATCGGGAGGTAGCGTGTTCTTCTTTTGGCGTTATTGGCGGTTTGCAAACCGATATGGTGCATTACCGCCACCAACTTCCTGTTGTCGTCTCCGGAGATCACTATTTGAAACACTTTGCGGGACCTTTACTCCAGGGTGAAAGGATGCGTAGAACTGCGCACTCTTTTCCGCAAGGAATTTTTCTATAAATCACGACGTTGGAGGTGAAAGATGCGTACGCACATTTCACCCCTGTTTCCGCAACATTTTCGTGCGCAGAGACCTTTATAAATGAGGCCCCTGGTCTCACAGGAATCCGTGAAATGAGTCGGTCTACGTCCCGTTTACAAGAAATAATGCCCATAAAAGGTTCGAATATTAAGGGCTGCCTAATATTCTTTCGAATATTAGGCTATAAAAAATTGTAATATTCGAATAACGAAGTTCGGAGTCAAAGCCCTAGTCCATACACAGGTGACAGCGTTTTTTATCTCGTTCCACCACTGGCTTTTTTTTTTTTTTGCTTTGGAAAATGCCTGCGGAAGCGATGCAGAGACAGCTTCACGCTACCAGCGTCTGTCTCGTATGGTGTGGAATGAGAGCTTGTGAAGGGACGCAGGCGCGCTTGCTGCGCGGCTGCGTGCTTGCGCAATAGCAGACTGCCTGTACCGATACCGTTTATACCGTACACCCCTAGTGTATTGTGTATATTGTTTATCTGTACATGATTAATAATAATAATAAAAACGAATAGTGCTACAGAACCAACATTAGTTCTGTCCGTTAATTCTTGTGAGCTGCCCGTTGCAGTCATGTTGGAGGGGAGATGGAGTGTTAGCAGAAGCCAGGGACTGAGGGGACGACCCTAATAATCAGCTCAAGAATCACCACATCACTTCAACCTTGCCTCCTTAGTCCAACCAAGCAACAGAATCAGACACAGTTGCTCTCCTCTTCCTCCTAATATCCCCTCTCTCTCTCTCTCTATCTATCCCTTTGCCTCTAACCCGTCTCTCCGCTTGATGGGTTGGTGATTGGCCAGTATTAAGTCTAACCAAACATCCCTTTCCTTCTCATTATTGCTCTTAGGCAATGCATAGGATGCTGTTTATTCAATTCGCCTGTTGAGACACAGAGACCCCTAGAGCAGGGGTTGTGCATCACTGAATCAAATAAAAGGCATTGGCAATCATTCATTAAGACAGTGTGTCTCGCTATTGAATACAGAGGCACTCAAGGGAATTGTGTAATATCTAAGCTCTGTTGGAATATGTGTACACTTTTGGCGGTATGTGCAAACAAGGACTCACTCGCACATATGCGGGAACACAGGCACACACACGCACGCACGCGCGCCGTCTTCAATACCAACCGTAATTAAATGCTATTCGTGCATCAGACTCCAGATGAGTCTTTCCCAAAGCCTGCGTGCCCAATCCAATATTGACCAATAGAATTGAATCTGCCTCCTCTCTTCCATTTCTCTCATTGATTTGTATCTAGTCTTCCAAATCCAATCGTATCTCTCGTATCTCTGCTTTTACCTATAAAGTGTTGTGATGGCTGGCCAACATTGTTTACTCAATCCACTTTCTCACTGTCCCGGCTCTTCATTGTCCTTCATTAATAATGCTAGAGCATGTCCCAACTCTTTTTAATCTTGCCTCCGGCTTTTCTTGTCACTTCTTCCCCAACAGAGAGATTCGTCACTTCACTAGTTGACAAAGTGTTTGAGACGAGATGCTTTACGAGGAGAAAACGGTTCATCTTCATGAATTACACAAAGCTGGTTGCCAATCAAGGCGGGATCAAAGATGTTTTGGACAGCATGGCTGATATAACTTTAAAAACAAGTTTATCCCACACATTACAGGGCTTTGATATATATATATATATATATATATATATATATATATGATATTAGGGGTGTGAACGGGTACACGTGTACACGTGTAACCGGTTAGTAAATCATAACCGTTTAGGAAAAATCAGTAAACGAAAACCGAATTTTTTTTTTTTTTCAAAATCTTCAATCAAAATGAACACACACTATTTATTTAGAGATTAATAAAGCTACAAATGTTCCACTTTGACAACGTTAATGCGCTAAGAAATGCACGTGATAAATGTTGGGTAACTGACCACCGGGCATTACGTCATGTAACACGTAAGTTTCACTTTGCGTGCGATTTGACTTGCGATGGCAGCTGACATGAAACAGCGAAGTGCGGCGTGGAGGTTTTTTGAAAAAAAAACGCGAAAGGAGACCAAGTGAAATGTACACTGCGTGGTGTACATTTGGCTTTTAAAAACGATGATGGGGGGGGGGGGGCGTCTGTAGGAGTGCCAAGCAAGCAATCAACATAATATTAGCTAGAACCCTTCAGATGGTCAAGAGTCTGCCTAATCATGAGGTGACACAGAGGAGGACATTAATTCAATGCATTGGACAAAGTTAAACTCAGGTAGATCCAAACCTGGCTTTGTAAGGACTTTTACCCATTTGTATTGTTAAAAGTATTTAATGATGGATTGTTCTCAAATTGCTCAGGATGTGAATATAGGGCCATATATTCTGTCTGTTATATCAATAGGAAACACCATTGTCCTTGATTCGTCAACGAAACACATATTCAGTCGGGGTTTGTGCGTTTTTTTTTTAGCCCTTTTAAACCACATACTTTAAAGATGACAAATTATACCACCAGGTGTAATTGTTGTAACGGCGAATCACACTCACACCTGGTGGTATAATACAATGTCACCTTTAAATTATGACAAGTAAGCTTTGTTTTTTTTACGCTGTTTCATATGGAGAGCAGACTTATTTTTGGAATTATTATTATTTTTTAATTGGAGTTTTACTTTGATTTCACCAAAAGGCACATTCAAAAGCCAGTGAACCAAAATACACTTGTCTGAAAGGGTGAGTGGCATTGATCTATGACATTATGGGTGGGTTGTATGATGAACGGCATGGTCATATATTTATAATTGTGTTACCCGCCTCGTCAAACATTGATGGAAATATTTGAAGAAAAACATAAGCCGTTTCTCAATTCTCGTTCTCGTCTGTACTTGTGTACTTGCGTTCTTGTGAAACGTCATCAGTTGTAGCCCAAGTACTGTTCCAATTCAAAGTACGCATCAAGTCAAGTACAGATGTAAAACCCGGAAGTGTTCTCGATGCGTTCTTAAACTGGCCGTTCCACCGAGGATGCATCGGAGGTAACTTGTGTGGACTTGGGACCGTTAAATATCCCAGGATGCATTTCGCATTCCCATGTTTTAAAATATTAGTATGTAAGCTATAATAATGGGCTATATATAGGAACATTTTACATATATAACAAAAATGTAGGCCTATTTATTCAAAATATTGACATACTATTTTAAAATTAAAGAGGCTGGGGTTTTGTTTTATATCATTTGTTTATATTGTATAAGTCGCTGATAGAGGAAACCCATCGCAATGGCAACGAAAACCCCGGTCGGATCCATCCGATCGTGCGCGTGTGCGTGTGTGTGTGTGTGTGTGTGTGTGTGTGTGTGTGTGTGTGTGTGTGTGTGTGTGTGTGTGTGTGTGTGTGTGTGTGTGTGTGTGTGTGTGTGTGTGTGTGTGTGTGTGTGTGTGTGTTTCTATTCTAATCTGTGTCATTTCTCGCTCATTCGTTATTATTATATCAATAGCCTACTCTCCAACAGGCAGTTAGGCACGTGCATCTGTACCCTACATATAAAAAGTCACGTGTATAGCTTATACACACGACACGCATATCTTTCCATTTATATTCATTCAAAATATTAACATACTATTTTAAAATGAAAGAGACAAATGGCCACAACCTTGGAGTGATTAAAGCGTATAACATACCGACAGCGCAGCGCCCCAAGCACCAATAGGAAGCATCGCACTGCAGCGTAAACAGGAAGATCCGGGCAAGCAAACTTGTCACCTTTTGGCGAAAAAAAGCTATTTTTCAGGTGCGGCGACGCTGTGCAACAGGACAGTGGCCTGAAGGGTCGTGGGACGGCACGCCGTCGAGCGCTGCCGTCCGCCTAGCCGCCGCCGGTGTGGGGGTTGTACATAGAAAATGTCAGGGGCGGCTGTCTTGACACGCGGCATTCGCCGGCGGTGTATTTTTGGCCTTAGAGTAAATGGGGGGGGGGGATAAGGTTCACAACGGAGAACAAGATGGGTAGAAACGGGACATCCAGAGACAGAGACAAAGACAATTGGGGGGGGCCCACAATCGATCGCTCTCTTTATCACCAACACTCAGCCATGCCATGCATACATAATCCAAGCAGCGTGCTGGACGGCTGCAGAGGATTGTGGGTAATCACCGGTTGGAGGGTAGAAGAATAGGCAGCTGGTGGATAATGTATTTCTTAAAGTGCCTGTGGCAAGACGCTATGCAGATTATGCCGCGGTTAGCTTGCTGATAGACTCACATGGAGATGTATTATTGAGTTTTTTTTTTTTTTTTTTACACATCGGGTCTGTTACCACCTGGCACATGGCTGAACAGCGACAAGTGGGAATCGCACAAAACAAACAATAACACTTGTTTATTTAAACAACATACCCCCGAATAAACATGTGGAATGTAGGCCAGTGACTAAGAGGTGTGATTCATGTTTAAACAAGTGGGAAAAAAAAAGTAGTGAGGGTGGTGTAAAAAAAACAACAGTAAATCTAATGGAACAAAACGAATTAAGTGCATCTCTGGGGGTTAGTCTATTAAGATCCAGAGTGAGGGAATGAAAGAGAGAGCCCCAGGCAGAGGGAGCAGGCAGGTGTTGTTGTGATGGTGATGTTTCGCTATCGAGCCTACTCAACCAGGACCGCCAAATTACCTGTTTAAGTTTTATTTTCATGTTTATGTTTTAATGAGACTTTTAGATGTTCTAGCTAAATATTTAAAAATAAAAATACATCCTGGTAAACCTTCCTTCTGTTTAGTTGTAAATTGGTTTATTTTAAATATGCACTGCTCAGAAGAGCACAGCATGATGTGGGTAAAGTTGTTGTTTAATTCATAGCATTTATTGTTTGGCGTAAATGGCTTAAATATGGAATATGAAACTAACTTTAGCAATAACATTACATTTTTAATTAACATTGATATTTAATCAAATGTACAGACTTTTGAATTCACCCAAATTCGCTTTACATGCATCAAGTTTTCTGCATGTTACATTTCCATGGTATTATCCTATGCATGCCTGGAGCCTCAACTGGAGACCTATAGTTACGTAGTCAATTCTCTGTACACATCGTGCCCAGATGGGGTCCCCAGTCCGATGCTATCCGATCACAACAAGGGTCAGAGATCCTCTGTATGCCACCTGGCACATTGAATCACAATGCTTGCAAGATACAATCTGGGAGTATCCACACCGGCTTTGCTTTTCAGTGAGATTCGATCACTAAAGTTGTGTTGAAACGACAAGAATAACCCAGTCATTAGACACAGCACCCAGAAGGTGGAAAAGGTTTTTTTTAAAAGTTAGCCTTATAACAGTGACGTAGTACAGGCAACTTTCAATCAAATAAGCTTGTGTAAAAGCTATTTAACATGTGCATTTTGAGTTGTAGTTTATGGTAATTTATGAAAATGTATACAGACCCCGTTCTGTATACACAGCCTACAGTTCTAACAGCTTTAGGGTTTGTGCTGCTATTAGGAAAGTGCACTCATCGCAATCAAGCTGTGTCCCAGCCCAGCCTGCTAAGTTGTTACAAACGAAAGTACTGCAAAACAACATTGTATAATCAGTAGTACGACAGTTAACTATTCATTATCTCTGATGGAATTTCAGTAGTACGAGTGAGGCTCTTCAAGGTGGGATTTGTTGTTGTTAAATATGGTGGACTTCAGACCTCCAGTGGAGAAATGAAAGCCGACTGATGACGGCATGGGCAAAATTGTATCATCTCTCTGAATGGGAGGGGGGCCCGACCATCTGCCAGAGAAACTAAGGCCACCTTACAGTATGAAACTTTGTTCTTTCTTTTTAATCAAAGCCATAGTTGTCCTGTATTTACAAAGGAGCAATCTATTTGAGGTTTTAGTGAATTAAATAACTAGTCCAGAATAAAAGTGCTGTCGTCTCACAACTGGGCATCAAACCAAAATAATCCCTCCATGCTTTAAATAGAATCTGATGGGTTATGCTGTATTCTCATTGACTAGATTTATATCACCTGATTTGCACAACCGATGGCTGCATTTTATAGTATTTACTGTTGACTGGGTGCAGTTCACACGTCAGATAAGTCCTTTGCACTGATTTATAGAAATCAGGGCCGATACAAACCAATTATCTCTATAAAGGTGTCAGTAATAAATGACCCCAGGCCATTCTGTGTGGCCACTTAAGATTCAATAGACCCATTCTACCGTTTCAAAAATACACCAAACACAGCCAGACAGCTTTATGGGCTCTCCATCATTGGATTTCAGTTTTTAATATCCATGGCGATGGGATGGAAGTCACGTTGTTCTCATGGGAGCCAGCCGCTAAAGTTGATGCCACTAAAGAGAGGGTGCAATGCTATATTGGCTTTATTAAAGGTGATCTACGAGTCAAAAAACTACTACAACATTCCTTGCTTTGCAAATGCTGACCCAGCTCTGATTGTAAACCGTGGACAGCAATTATACATTTTTCTCCAAATAAATGGTTTATTTATACTTTAAAACACTCGGATAAAAATGGACTGGGCACATACTGGCGCCATTATATGACATATTGATATTCCTGTAAAGGCTACATGGGGGATCCTCTTGTTTTCACAATAATAATGTAGTGTAAATAAATACCTCCTCAACGTTGCCATTATTGTTTCACGTCCAACCTAGCAAGCTTGGGACTCCGTAGCTGGACCAAAGCGTGTCGACTGATAGTAGAGCCTATGAATTACCACCTGTTCAATTTAAAAAAACAGATATTTTCATTTTGTGAAATCGTCAAATTACGCCTACACAACTTTGAAGCGGTTAATGTGCCGCTGAAACAAGATCACCAAAGTGTCGGTGCATCTCATACGAATGTGCCCTAACCACACATTTACACTGTCTGTTTGAAATGAACAGCCACCAAACACCCACACAAGCCAATAACCCTTATCGTCTGTCTACGCAGTCAGATATATGTAAAAAACTGGATATCTGTTTGATCCTGTTGGCTTGGGAAACATGTTGTATATATTGTGCCATAGCGGTACAATATTTCAGTACACATATTTTCTCTTTTCTTCCAGACACATGCAAAGATCTGTATAAACATACAGCAACGTCATTCATATGTCTGTGTATGTGTTGCGCTGTGTGAGGGGTGTGTGTGCTTTTGACAGCATATGTGTATGATACAACTCTTTGCATGTAACAGTATCACCCTGTATGCTAGTTAACCTGCTCCATGCTAATTAACCTCTCTGTGGTCTGACTCCCAGCTCTTCATTTCACTGCCTGCACGCACGTGCACACACACACACACACACACACATACACACACAAACACACACGTACTGTACATACACCGTGCAGGCTCTTCACTTTATCTGTGACATTTACCACACTGATAGAGGCACACTCAGATGACTAGGGTGTTGAATGCAAATGTACTTAGCCTTTGTGTGCGTGTGTCTGTGCGTGACTGTTTGTGTCCACTTTGCCTTAAAATGTCTTTGGAACCTTGGAGGGGAATGACAATTGGGCTGAAAATCGTGGCGTAATTGACACGCCTCCCCTGACGCAGACACACTCACACGCCCTGAGAAAATAAAAAATGAGAACCAAACTGAACTAAAATGTACAGGAAAAAGTTATCAACTGGGGGCCAAGTGGCGTGCAACCATAGCAACCACTGAAGGTTGTTTAATCAAATGGAGAAAGGCAGACTGACTTCGAAAATCCACTTTACCTTTGTGCTCCGGAGCATGGCCATGAGTTGGACATCCATTGACGTGTGTGTGTGTGTGTGTGTGTGTGTGTGTGTGTGTGTGTGTGTGTGTGTGTGTGTGTGTGTGTGTGTGTGTGTGTGTGTGTGTGTGTGTGTGTGTGTGTGTGTGTGTGTTACATGCAAATGATATTGTGTGCATCAGGGATCATGCAGGCCAGTGCTAGTGATAGTTCCCTCCCGACCCCTCGGAGTATTGTATGTATTCACACATGGGTAAACACACGCACGCACACGCACAAACCCTGCTCAATAGGGAGAGACAGTAAGGCGAGGCAAGGTAATTGTAATGTGTAAAGTAGCCGACGGACTGCGGTACCGACGGGGTGGTTTATAGAAATGGTCATCCATGGATTTTCCACCCGAACGTCCAGCCAATTAACGAGGGTCACCTGCGCATAATCAGACCTAATTACTGATATCGGTTTGAGGTCATGCACGAGAGCTCTGTCACCCAGATTCATTACCAGCCATCGTGTTATGTTGCATTGTTGTTTTTATTCATGATTTTGTCCTTTTTCTTCAAGCCTGCACAACTGCTTGCCTCATCATTTAAAACCATCTGAGTTTGTGGTTTACTTGGGAGAAAATTGCATCCTCCAAATATATGTGTTCTTCTTCTTGGGCAAAAAATAAGCTATGAATCCCCGCCCGGATTCATCTGCGGAACATTTTAATCTCATTTTAGATTTTCTGATTACTGCCGGTTAAAAATCAGGTCACCATGTAGAACCCAATAAGTGAGGAAGTAAGTCAGCAAATAAACACTTTTTTGAGGGTTTGCGCAGATTTCCAATCTTCATTTTTTTACTTTTTTTTTTTGCAATAGTCTTTGAATTCATTCAGCAACCAATTTTACTAAGTTGAAACCATTGTAATGTTTACCGTTTATTTTAATTTGTTTAGATCAGTCGGCCTGCTGCGCTTGCTCTAACAGGTCGATATAGCAGCACAGTTAAAGCTTTTTCGTTTAACAAATCCTCCCATTTTGTCTGCTGCGAGTAAAATGCTTTGCATTTACAATGAAAAAAGTAAATGTAGGCTACAAAGTATGCACCTCGAGAAGAAAAACATTTGTGTTTAGCTAGCTTTGATCAGGATTTAAATTTGAAAATGTATCACAAAAATATTATCAGCCATTGCCGTGCGGCATAACGTAAAAAGTCATGATATGATACGATACGACACGATACAACTTTATTCGTCAGTTTGGGCTGAACTTTTTTTTGCATCCCTGGGCAGCTCATTTTGCTGTTGTACAAACCTATGTAATGTGCCTTCAAACAAAGGCGTTTCCCCCTAACTCAATAGAAGCAGCTGCCCTGCAGTTTACGTTCAAAGCTTGATAGAAAGCTGAGAGATAGGAGGCAGGACTGAGCCAGACTATCATGCCCTCCAATCATGCCCCTCAATGTTAATTGGCAAACAAAAAGATCTCCTTCTACCAGCATATAATCTAGCCTAAGGAGCGAGGCTCCATGTGATTGGATGGCTGTGCTCCCAATGTACTAAGAGTGTTTCATGGTTTGATGATCCCTCTCTCCATGTCTACCTCTGTATCTTCTTGCGCTTAACCTCATTTGTACCCCTGTCTTTTCCAACATCTCAAGTATTATGATTTGATTTGATTTTTTGATATATATTTCTTTCAATCTCGAATTTACGTTTTTTTGGGACACTCTGAATTAGCTTGCCAGAGAGGCTGGGCAGAAGGCCAGAGGGAACTGTGTGTATTGGAGTCATATGATTGGTAGTCATACGATGGAGGATGGACAGGAATAAATCAATTATACATCCAGGCTTTGAACCACTGAATAAACAAGGCTTGACTGATAGGCCATTTATACTAAAACTAAGAGTGTGGGAATCTTTCGGAGAAAGGGGGAAATATTTTCAGTGTGTATTATAATTAAACACACATGGTATTTCCATCGTGACAAATTGGTCATAGGGGGTAAAGCATGGTCTATTATTCTTAGAGGTTGGGTTGCACAAACACACAGACATACACAGACATACACACACACACACACACACACACACCCTCTCCTCATCTCCTCCCCATCTCCCTAACCTTTCATAATTTCAGACTTGTTGAACCTTATCAACCCTCTTCCTCCTTTTTGATTAAATTTTTTATTTTCTTTCTTTTCTATGTTTGCCGACTCTTAACCGACCCCAGTTTTAGCTCATCTATCATCCATCCATCCATCCATCCGAAAACACACATATCCTCTCTCACACACACACACACACGCACACACACACACACACACACACACACACACACACACACACACGCTTCATTAGCATGCATGTTTAGTGAAATCTGGTTTCCACAGCAATGAATGCATACACACATTGGCACGCTCACATGACCCTGTAATCACCAAGTCATTGCTAATGATCCCCATCCTAATGAATTGTATATCAATGTGCGGCTGTGTTACTGTTGCACATCTTCCAATTGCCTTCCATATCACTTGTATTGATCGCTATGACTACATCTATTCACCCAATAAAAGGGTGAAAAAAAATGTGTAGTTGTATCTTAGGGACAAAGTCTAACATGCATACTCAGACACACTAGGTCCACAATCTAACAAAGACAAAAATGTTAATATGGACCTTCAACAGACATATAATCTGCAATCAATGATGTGTTTTCCACCATGTTGTGTTTAAATCAGGTCGAATTTTGTGGAGCACTAATGCAGTTGTCACGGCAACCCCTGGCCCTACTGTCAAGGGAAAACTTCAACTGCAAAATCCAAGTGGGGAAATGGAACACCCGAGTGATGAGATGAATAATAGTTCTCTATCGTGTTCGAGACTGACTCTCCACTACATATTCCATATGTATGGGAACTGACCCCCACGGGGGCAGTAGACGTGGATACTCTTTAAGACACATTCACCTGTAGTGGCCACGCCCTGATTAGCAATCAGTGGGGTAACTTAAGCCCCACCCCAGCATGGCCACATTCATCTTTTGATTTCCACGAGCAGACTTTGTGAGTCCCGTTCACACGTTAAAAGCTGGAAGAATAATAGTGGCGCTGAAATCTGCCCGGCGGAGGACACGCCAGCTATTTTTCTTTTCCTTCATCTGGCGAAAAGCCGAGCCCTGTGCAAAGCTGACCTAGTCGGCGGAGCGCTTGGCCAGTTATCGCAACCACCGGCTTGGTACCTGATGAGCCATACCTCTGTTCAAATCCGACCACGTCGGAGGAGACTTGGGTCGGCCGCTGGGCCATTGCCGACATTGGAAAGCCGACCTCGCTGTAAACACCATAAACAGAGGATTCCAGCGTGTAGTAGTCTACCGTCTCGACTTCCTCGTTGACGAAGGCAACGTCAGCGTGGGGGAGGGGCGCTGGTGCTACAATTGGGCAAGCTGCACTGCGCCCTAGCAGGCAGCAAGAGGGCAGTGTTGCCTGTGGCCCCCCTGGGCACAGATGCAATGGCACCAGTGGCCGCAGGGCCTCCTCTACGCCTTCCCTCCCTTTGTCCTCCTACACCCGCTCCTGCAGAGAGTCCAGGTCGAGGAGGTGAGCCTCATCCTGGTGGCCCCCAATTGGCCCCAGATGACGTGGTTCTCGGCAATTGCACCCCTTCTTCAAGAGCAACCGTGGGAGCTCCCGGTGTGGCGGGACCTCCTGTCTCAAGCCCTCGGGACGCACTTCCATCCCTTCCCCCAGGGACTCAGGCTCTGGGCCTGGCCCCTGAGAGGGCCGAGTTTCTAGCCATGGGATTGGCCCCGTCGGTGGTTGATACTTTGCAGGGAGCCCGGGCTCCATCGACAAGAACGGCATATGCGTACCGATGGGAAGCGTTCCGGGTGTGGTGCAATATGAGACAGTTGGATCCCCTCTCTTGTGGGGCTCGTGACATCCTCCAGCTCCTCCAGGAAATGTTGGAGGCAGGCAAGTCTCCTACGACTTTGAGGGGAATGGTGGCAGCCATAAAGGTGGCCGGCGTTGGGCCTTGGAAATTAATAGAAGGTTGTTGTGACCTTATTAACCATTTTCTTAAGGGGGCTCGTAGGGTTCATCCCTCGCGGGGTAGACCGCCAGCCCCCCCTTGGGATTTAGAGGTGGTGCTGTCGGCCTTGCAGCATGAGCCATTTGAGCCCCTGGAAACTGTGGGGCTGCAATGGCTTTCTCTAAAGACGGCATTTTTGCTGGCAATCGTGACAGCTAAGAGGATAGGCGAGCTGCATGCCCTGTCTGTGCATGAGGAGTGCTGCCGCTTCCTGCCTGACGATGCTGGGGTGGTGCTGCGGCCGAACCCTGCTTTCCACCCTAAGGTCTGGTCAGGGTCCCTAGCCAGTCAGTCCTTTGAACTGCACCCTTTCAACCCTCCGCAGGGCGCTGAGACGGGGTTGAGCGGGGTCTTTATTGTGCCCTGTTAGGGCTTTGAAGACGTACATTTGGCGGACAGAGGACCACAGATTTACAGACCAGCTCTTCGTCTGTTATAGACGTAACTGCCTCGGGCAACCAGTCTCTAAGGCTTTCCCATTGGGATCTCTATCAGAGATCTGTACGGTGGCCTCATGGTCGACCCCCTCCACTTTTGCCAAGTTTTACTGCGTGAATGTGGCAGCCAATACCCCATTCACGGAGCGTGTGCTGGGCTCTACGCGGTAGTACTGTGCATGCGGTACTTACTGTACCTACTATGCCTCCGAGACCTCGGCTCCCTAAGGATAGCCTTGGTTTGGAGTGATGTCGGGTCATTTTCAGCTAGCCTGGCATTTGCAGGCTAGATGACAATTTTATGTACCGGTCGACTGGCCTTAGCGTCTGGCGGGGCCAGCTGGGCCTAGGTAGCGTCTTGCACCTATGCCACGAGTCTAGTTGACTGGCCTTAGCGTCTGACGGGGCCAGCTGGGCCTAGGTAGCGTCTTGCACCTAGGCCACGAGTAAAGTTAAATCCTTGGGGCGAGTGTTAGTTTGGAGCACTTATAGGCTCTGATGCATTGAGGTTAAACTGCCTCGGGCTGCCGCAGGGGCAGCTGGTCTGCTTATTTCCTTGCGGTGTGTCTTACAGAGTTCCCATACATATGGAATATGTAGTGGAGAGTCAGTCTCGAACACGATAGAGAACGTAGGGTTACACTGTAACCCAGGTTCTCTGAGTGGAGAGACTGACTCTCCACCAGAGCCGCTTCGAAATTCGTTCCAATCAAATTTAATCAATGTGGCCATGCTGGGGTGGGGCTTAAGTTACCCCACTGATTGCTAATCAGGGCGTGGGCACTTGCAGCAACATTGCATACTCCGTCTGCGGTCCAAACATGGAACTCTCCCTGTTTCCAATTGGCTCGAATTGGTGCCGGATAATGTCAACATGGATGGGGTCCCCTGTGGTGTGCTATATTGTTGGTGCTTTCCCTGCTGTACTGTTCAGTTCATGGCCTGTGGTTCCCCTGACACTGGTTGCACGGCACATGTTTTAAGTAGGTGGCCAGGACAGCACTAGATACACCAACTTGGGGCTTTAGCCTTGCTGTGCCTCCACATTGCAGTGGGTTGCTGCAGCCTTTTAAACACTGTGATATAGTAGAGGTGGGCAGCACCCGCGCACCTCTAGAGTAGAAGGACCTGCCCAAATACTATCTTTGTAGCTCAGCTATCACCAGGGGAGCCGCGTAACATATCATTTGGGTTCCTGGGTCCTGGCCTGCCTTGTTTGGCTGAAATAATGTCTCTCGGTGGTCTGAGCTAAAGATATAAATCGGAGGTGTGCATGATCACATGACCGCATGCACGCATATAAAATGCAGAGGCACAAACACGCTTATATCCACCAATGTGTGTGCACATACATCCATTTACATTAACACATGCACAAACACACATGCACATGCATACATACATGATCTCACAGAGGCAAACGCTACACAGAGGTGGCATAAGTATTTCACATTTTCCCAGACAATGGGAATCTGTGTTTGTTATATTAGAACATAGGGGAAACATGGGTTTTAAATACATAACATCTCTGCTTTCTCCTCCTCCCTCTCTTATTTTATTCATCACATTCTGAATGTCGCTCTCAGATCTCAATGCTGCGAAACTGAGGGACATTTGAATCCTGTGTGCGTCGGTGAATGCAGAAACCATGAAGGCAGGCAGACTGATGCTCCCAGCAGATGGGCGCTCTAATACACCTTCAAACATGCAAGGATGCGGACCTTGGATAAGAGGACGTGACGACTTTTGAGAGTGCGCCGCGTTAGCATGCTTCACATTGCTCCGCGATGCAGATGCTCGCTTGTTGCTCTTGTATTCCTTCACAGGAAACTAATGAGCGTACCAAAATCACAGGACCAATGCTGGAGGCCAATTAAATCCATTTCAAATATTCAAACCTTTAAATGTTATCATATTCTGTTCATTCAAGGTTTGCTTGGTGTTTTCAACACCAAATTGACCTTTTCTTTAAATGGTACAAGGTCTGTAGACATACCAGAAAATACACGCTTTCACATTCCCACAGTTCATTTGCCAGTAATTAAAATTGAAACCACAACTGGATAGAAAATATTTTCAGTTGTTCTTACTATTAAAAGCCCAACCCAGAGATAATAGCGTCTCAACTGACAAGCAGACGCTAAGGGCTTGCTAATATCACCCGCAAGTGACACGGTCATAATTGTTCATTTAAAACTGATTACAGTAAATCAATACACTGCCTGCAGCCCGAAACGATCAATGCAAGGCAGGGAATGGTAGATTGTGTGTGTGTGTTTGTTTGTGTGGGTGTGTAGGTGCCTGTGTGGATGTGTGTGTGTGTGTGTTTACATTCAGTCTCTAAGCTGCTTTCATCGTTTATGTGCTCGAATGCATTTCCCTCTGTCAATGAACGGTCTCGGCTCTGTTTAAATATCGGGGCCATCCTCCTGACCCACACTTCCTATACGGTGTCGTGTTTCTTTCATTATCTTCCGTTGTTTCCTCCTGAAGGGAAATAGTCTCCAGGTGTGTCTTGACTCTCGTCTATGAGGGGCCGTATGGGACATTATTCAGAACTAGCATGCGTATACACATATGAAACCAAACTCATTCACATACTATACTGAAAACCTTGCACACATACAAGTGAAAAGCTTTTGAAGAGGAAGGCATTTCAGTTGAACAGGAAGGCGTTTCAGTTGAATAGGAACGCCTTCCTCTTCAAATGCCTTCCATTTTCACTGAAATCCTCACACACATAAGTGAAAAACTTTCACATGCATGTCTGAGGTTTTCAGGATAGTATTAATGGTTTCACATGTGTATGTGAGAGAATTTTTCAGCTGTGCATATGAGCACATTTTACTAGTACGTGTGAAAGCATTTCAGTAGTCTATGTTAGGGATGTCACAATACCAGAAATTTAGTAGTCGATACCAATACCAGTGAAATTCCACGATTCTCAATACCCAATTTGATACCACGGTCAAAAACAAAACAATAAATCCCATGTACTTCAACATACACTCATTTATTAAAAACATTTAAACATTACAAAAAACAGTGGCACTGGCATGTAGCCTTCAAGTTATGAATAAAAATAAACCACTATTAACATTACAAAAAAAGAACAGTGGCATGTAGCGTTCAAGTAATAAAAAAATATATAAAAATACGTGCTGAAAGCGGGCAGTCATGCAGCTATGCGGCTCGCGTTTACACTCGCGTGCATGGCAGGGTTTAAAACATAACTTCCAACGTAATATTAAGTAATATAACGCAGGTGTGCAAGGCCGCCACAGGAGACGCCAACATTGTTTTCAACCGCTCGGTACCACGCCGTATTAATTACCAAGTTTTGAAAAGAAAAAGTATTTGAAGCAAATAAACAACGCTGTTTTTGATTTGTTTATTTGGCGGAGCCGTCGCACTCGCTGCAGCTGCCATCTTCCATGTTCCCGTGTAGGTGTATATGCTGCCCACGTGACGTCCGGAGGAATTGCATCCTCGGTACCTACGGTACTAAGAAAAGCGATTACTGTCACGTTTTTAGAATTTTGGTATCGACTTTGTACCGAAGTATCGGTTCTCGTGACATCCCTAGTCTATGTAAAAGGTTCCACTAGTTGTTATGAGAGCTTTTCAGTTGTTTGAGTGAAGGTGTTTCAGTTGTATATGTAAAAGCTTTCACTTGTGTATGTGTGAAGTTTTCAGTATAGTATGTGAATGGTTTGTGAATGGTATGTGAATGGTGTGTGTGAGAGGACATTTTTCAGCTGTGTATATGAGAACATTTTACTAGTATGTGTAAAAGCATTTCAGTAGTCCATGTAAAAGGTTTCGCTAGTTGTTATGCAAGCTTTTCAGTTGTGTATGTGAGCATATAATTTTTCAGTTGTTTGTGTGAGAGGGTTTCATTTGTGTATGTAAAAGCTTTTCACTTGTATGTGTGCAAGGTTTTCAGTATAGTATGTGAATGAGTTTGGTTTCATATGTGTGTATTCGCATGCTAGTTCTGAATAATGTCCCATACGGCCCCTCATACAAATAGGTGCCACACCTGAGGACTCTGCATGCGCCGACACATACACTCACACAAACACACACAGACAAAGACCCATACACAGACATGCACACACACACACAAACACACACACACACACACAGACACGTAGACACAAACCCATAACCACACACACACACACAACCAGACAATCATAATCACATTTCCATAACCACACTCACACACACACACACACACACACACACACACACACACACACACACACACACACACACACACACACACACACAAGTAGCCACACACATAGACACAAACCCATAACCACACACACACACACACACACAACCAGACAATCATAATTACATCTCCATAACCACACACACACACACACACACACACACACACACACACACACACACACACACACACACACACACACACACACACACACCTATATAGCAATGCACTCATATCAACAAATAGATTGAGGAAAATGAATAATCATTTGTATGAGGTTGATATTAAACATATAATGCTTTATTTATACATGTATGCATTCATGTTTTCACAGAGGCAATTTTTCAATTGATATATACACAATAGCCATCAATAATGCAGGGATCCTCAATTTGGAAGTGACACAAATACACGCATACAGGCAATCTGATTTATGTAGAGGGTTATCACATTATACAGGAAGGGATTAGCTTTCATAATGGGCGGAAAATATCGCGCACCTTGGCTATTGTCTCTATTGTTTCACTTAGACCAATAATTAAAGACTCATTACCATTTGAGCAAGTGTGCGAGTGTTTGTGTGTGTTCTCAATGTTTATGTATTGGAGGTGAAAGGACAATAGAGACACAGTGTTGAAGAGGTTACAGGTGCTTGGTGCCTTCACCAATAACACATACATATTCATTTTGTAATTCATATATTAGATGTTGTAAATCATTTTTCTAAATACATATCAACGTAAATGAGTGTATGGGAGTTTCTATTCTACAGTTTGCATCGCTGCCCTGCTAAAAAGTGGCAGGACTTAACAATAGTATTATTCAAGGTAGAGCTGGTATTATTCAAGGTAGAGCTGTATAAGAGCAGGCCGGAAACTTAATACTGTTTTCACAATCATTTTTTAAATCATGTACTCGTTTTTATTGTGATATTGAAAAAAGAGTGCAGAACAGTAATTGTATTTTTGAAAGTCTCCAGCCTACTTACCGGGAGGGGCTTAATCTTACACATTGTGATTTTCAAGAGAATAACCTATTGAACCAATTGAGTTGTCTGCATAAGCCCCGCTAGGCCTTGAAGAGCCCATATATAATTGGCTCTAACAATCCTTATAATGATGGTGTTTTGTTGTGTTTGCTCTCATACATTAATTAGTTGAACTGTTTTGGCTATATTGATATATTCTAAAGATCATCTCCAGCCCTCAAGTGTGCGTGCGTGCGTGCGTGCGTGCGTGCGTGCGTGCGTGCGCGCGTGTATATGGTTAACTTTCTGACCAGTGTCTGCCAGCCTGATTATTATTATTTTTTTACACTTAGTATGAACCTATTAAAAAGTAAATGTCATTCTGTGAAAAAGACCAGACACATGCTCATATGGTTTGCCTGAGAGGGATTGAAGATTGTATTAAGCCGTTTAGGACAGAGTATATAACGCTTCTACTCAAATGTCACCTACAGAACAGATTCAATGACAGGATGAAATGCAGTGCAGTCAGTGTGTCAGAGAGCGAAGTGTGTGTGTGTGTGTGTGTGTGTGTGTGTGTGTGTGTGTGTGTGTGTGTGTGTGTGTGTGTGTGTGTGTGTGTGTGTGTGTGTGTGTGTGTGTGTGTGTGTGTCATTTGTTTGTCATTTCCCTCAACAGATTCCCCTCTAAACAAGGACAAACCTATAAATGCAAACATATATATCACCAAGGGCAAAACATTGCTTCTAGAATAAAGGCCCTGACACAAGCAACAGCTCAATAGCTAAATCATGTACAGTGTGTGCATATTGATTGATCACAGACACATAACGACATAGACAAATTAAAAAATATATATTTCCTTCAGTTTGGTTCATTCTTCAGCAACAAAACATGAGGATGTATGAAGCAAATGTGTTTGAGACATTGATAATATCAGGATTAACAGCAACGAAGAGCTGAGGTAAGAATGAATTCAGTGTGCCAGCAAAGTGATAAATAATCTTCAGGTCTTTTTTTATTTACTATTGTCCTGCTCTTGCTCAAAGTGGGCTCCGGAATCATTGGCACCGCTCCTTATAATTTCCAACAACAAGGTCACTGGACACATTTCAAGAATTTAAAACCTTGAACCGGCTCGATTGAAAACTTTAACTGGATCATTATGTCTAGTGCTCTGACCATAATGCAATTGCCTTGATTTTTTTATTGAATTGTTATTCAGCCAAAGCGGATTATGTTAAATATCATATGAAGTTTATTGTGTACCGTCTCATATTCCATTGTCCTGTTTGTGATTCTGTTCTGGTGTAGGATGATACTGTTTGCCACGAGTGCCTGCTGAGAGGTTTCTGTCGAGAAAACAGACACAAAATGATCACTATGAGCTTAAGTCTCAAGTATCCAAATATGCTTTGAAACAAGAGGGTTTGTGAGTTGATTGCATTGCATTCTTTTTCCTGGATCGCTAAACCAGCAAAAAGTCGTACATTGTTTGGGTTGACTTAAACTAGCCAAATCTGCTTTGTTAGTTTCTCTATAAGCTATCTCTAGTGGCATGAGTTGAAGCAGCCGTTATAGCTATATAACTTTATAACCGTGACAATAACTGTCAGATGTCCGTAACTGTTACAGTTACTTTCTCACAGTTGAGGCTGAAGCAAAAGTGGACCAGAATGAAACTTTAGAGTTCCATTTTAGTGATTTAAAGTGAAAGATTCTCTGGAAGGTTTCCTAATGGACTTCAAAGCTGCACTAGAAAAGTGGCATTGTGCATGTTAAGTTAAAACACTTTGGACCAGAATGGGCCAGCCTTGCAGAAAAATGAAAGAACATATGTATGTACCATGTATGACGATGGTCCTCTGCATGTCAAATACAGCATGGAAAGTACCAGTCGGATGAAGTTGGCACCAGGTATATTTAAAAAGCCTGCAACCGTTAGTGTCATATTTACTATTCACAGCCCTCATGCACACTCTGCCATCTCCTCCCTCTTTCTATCTGTCTCTCTACATTCCCTCTCTCCCTGTCTGGCCCTCATAAAAAGGTTTTGGTGTGTACCTAGTAATTGCATTTTAACCAGCACCATTCTCTTTCCCCTTGTGTCACTTTATCAGATAATTTTAATCACCGCTTATCAGCCACGCAATGACATGATTCCAAAGTGCGGCAGTACCCTGAATAGGGAGGCAAAGGAGAGGGTGGCGAGTGAGACAGCTTCAGCACCATCTCCACACAAGAAAGGCAGTCTTGGAGAGGCAGTGAGAGGGAGAGGGAGGGAGGGAGAGAGAGAGAATGAGTTTTCAAGTATCAGAATCTATAAAGGACAGTGTGAAGAACAGGTGTGTGAAAGAGATGCTTGTGGCTCTTGTGGAGGGAGCGGGTGTGAATCCATTGAAATTGTGCTGTCAAAAAGCCGCACAATTTCAACCTGTCAGCCCTTAAAAAAAGCGAACATATATATACTATTTAGTTTAATCTTAGACAGATCCACCATTTTTTCCCTGGAGATATTGAGCCACTTCAGTTATTGCATTGGCAAATGTTTTCAAAATGTTGATTTAACAAAAAATAAAATAGAAATGATATCCCTTAACAGAGCACGGGCAATGGTTTATTTGTGCGCTGCAGTGTGGCCTGTGGAACAGCTAAAAGCATCCAAAGGGACATCGAGGTCAAATAGGGGAGAAGGAGGTATTTATATGGTGGAACCAACCTCCATATAGGAAAGCCAAACAGTAAATCCAGAGGGTTTTACCTCTGTGCTTCCCTTCCCTGTGGGCCAGGCAAGGGGGACATGGGAAGCAATAAGAAATCCAGCTTTCATATAACGGACAGGAGCCTGTTGTCCAAACACCAGCTGTAGGAGAAGTCAGGCTGGCTTTACACAACAATGATCTGAACACAAACAGCAAAAGTTGCATTGCGTTCCCACTTTTCATTCCGTGTTTAGACAAGCGTCTTTGGGTGGAAATCTGCGTGTACACAGTGACGCAAAAGTGTGTGAAATTTGATGGATGTGACGTCAACGTGTGCGCGACGAGAGCCAGCGTGAGCAGCTCAGAGCACACTTTTGAGTTGTTCACCCTTTAGACGGAAACGCAACAATGGAGCTTTTTTAAGATTTCCACTCTGGAGGGTGGGTTCATTTCTTTGCGTTTTTAAGCCCCGAAAACGCTGTTGCCGTCTAAACGAAAGGCACATCTGATAAAATATTTTGTCGGTTTCACCCGGGAGCGTTGTCCTGTAAAGCCAGCCTCAGTGACTGACCCCCGGTTCTGAATGAATGCCAATGGCATGAGACAAACGGTATAGAATTCACAAATACCTTCTTAAAAGGAGAATTGATGAAGAGACTTCCCAGTTGACATCCATCAGTCATGACAAAACCTGTATCACACTGAACAGACTGATCTGTCTGTGATATTTGATATGGAGTAAGAGTTTTACCGTGTGGTTGATATATGAGAGCACATAAGGACATATTACAACCAGTGATCTCCAAGGCTAGTCATGGAGACCAACCGTTTTCAGAGGAGCACCACTCAAATGTTTTGTGGGCCCGTTAGAATGAGCGGTTCTGGCCTCCCCAAGCACACCCAAACCAACCAAAGTGCATGCCCTGGGGTCCCATTAAAACACTAAAGAGGCTCTGGGTGACTGTCGCTTCATCTGCCGTCTGGTTGAAGAAGTAAATCAGCTTCAGGGTTTACCCATTTAGCCTCCTAACAATAACAAAGAGTAAAATAAATCGGCACGGTAGTTCAAAAACAGAGGACTTATATGGCGTTACTTGGCAAATAAATATAAACACAAAAAATATAAACCTTTACCTACGTGAAGGTTTTTCCATTTAAAGGCTGCATATTCTGATATTTCTAAAGGGCACCTGGCATTTCACCTGGCAAATTAACCACTTTCCTGATATCTGCAACTGCATGAAATTGGCAGCTTTACTTTTGTAAAATGGGGTACATTATCTTTGCTACTGTGCACGGAAAATACATAAATACTTTTTTGTGCACACAAATTTTGTTCTGTGTCTGGAAATGGAAATAATGAAATACAAAATCAATGTTATTCTTGTACTGTATTCAATTTATTTACCTAAAAAAATAAGGCTTTTAGGACATGCTTCATCATATTTTCTCACATCTCATCTAGACTCGCAGGAGATGAAAATAACAAGATGGATGAATGGAATATTGCAAAAAATCATTACAATTTGACATATTTTGTGTTGCTTATGGAGTACAAATCCAGGGTAGATGTATCAATATAATGGATAAATTACCCCTATTCCTCAAACGGCCTACATTAGTTGAACTCAAAGTATCTGAACAAACTTCCTTCAGGATTTGAAGCAAAACACATCGCAACCAAAGCAGAAACATTAACATTATTGACTCAAATCAATAGCCTCTCCCATTGCTATCTTCCTCCTAAAACCTCCTAAAAAAATTTCATCCAGTGAAACTGTATCATTTAGCCGGACAAACAGAGACAGGAACACACACACACACACACACACACACACACACACACACACACACACACACACACACACACACACACACACACACCTCTCACTGTTTATTCATTTTTCTGTTGAAAAAATTGCATTTATTTAAATCACTTCAGTGCCTCTTATTTTTAATTGACAAATACATGCCTGTGATTCCTAACGTTGAGTAAGGGAGTTGACTCAAAGATCAGATCATGTCAGATCTAATGAGGAAGCGATGCCAGAGGAATGACCAAGTTCCGAATCACCCTGGACCAAGCTTATTGAGATTCAGTTCTGGCCACAAAGTTAATTAATTTTGGGTGTAATAAGAAACATTTAAAGTGATCTCACAGGTACTTTGCAAAGGCTCTATAAATTTGTCCAATTTAAATTTAGAAAATTACACTTTAACATATTTATTACACAGCATATTGCACTCAGACACATAATAATGTTATTATATTCATTACTTTAATGTTTGCTGCCTAATTGGTTAAATCCCCTATTATATCTATTTATTTTAGTACTGCAAATCAATGTCTTTTAAATATTTTATCTCCTTGCCAGCAATAACTTAATATTGCTCAGCTCTTGTGAGAGCAAGTATTTAACCTTATTTTGATGTTCCATTTTTTTTCCTAAAGCATTTTGTATAGGTAACTGCAAGAAAGGATTTCATAATTTCTAACCCTAGCCCAAATGTCTCAGCATATCAGTTGGCACCAATGTGAACTTCGGTTTTGGAGTGAATGAACGGCCATCAAATAAAGTTGACCCTGAACATAGAGGCGGGATTGGACCTTCAATGGACCAATGAGCGCCTCTGACAGCCCTCAGCCTCATGAATAAATATGAACCATACCTCTGAGAGAATTCTTTGATAGGCTATATGCAAATCTATCTGACTTGGCGGTCTCAAGTGCTTTTCGGCTGTATCAAGTCTATGACTGAACAAAACTGAACAATGGTGTGTGCGCCTGTGCCTGTGGGTTGTTTTTGAATGCGTGTGTGTATGCATGGAGAGGGCGTGCACTGACCCGACAAAGGAGGGAGATGATGCGAAAGAATAAGAAGAGGCATATCAAACAGCAATAGAATATTAATCTATCCTCCCATGTCGACCAATGAGCGATATGCTTGTGTGGGAGTAAAAATGAAATCCATGACATCCAAACATGTACTTGAATCAAGGAAACCCAAAATGTGTGTTGTGACAACCCATTACTCTGGTATAAATGTTAGGCCCCTGTTGATCTTTGACCTTGATTCCACACACACACACACACACACACACACACACACACACACACACACACACACACACACACACACACACACACAGCCTAATCACACTATTACCACAACATTTCCTGAAGGCCCATGGCAGGGTGGTGGTAAACCACACTCATATGATTTGTTTATATAACAATTTAAATTACTTAGACACTTCACAAATACACAAAACACACACATTTCAAGTGGAAATTGCTAAAAATAATCACATTTAAATTGTTAAAAAGAACACAATTTGTAGGGACATCAACACTGTAAAAAATAAAAAGTGAATTCAACTTGAAATTGTTGAAACTGAAGCTGTCTTTTTTGGGTTTTCATGTCAACACAAACTTCTACGTTTTGAAGAAAATATCACACAGTTGTGCCAACTTAATTCTTATAGTTGTACCAGCTAATTTCAAAGTTGAGACAACTAAGTTTTTTTGGTCCAAATAACTTCACTTCAGTTGTACACACTAAGAATTCTAAGACAATATTATATTGAATCATTCATGTGTAAAAACATCCATTTTGAGTTTTTTCTTACAAAGGAAATCCTATTAACAATTACACAAACAGACAATAAACCAGCTTTTTAATTTTAAACCATTTTGCATTTTGTTTATTTTTCACCATGAGGGTAATAAACAGCTTTCAAACTTAGGATGCCATAGGATTCATAGGATTCCATATGTGACATGCTGGCTCTATGCATGCAACATAAACTGGGGAGACCATGCTCTTTCAACAACAATAAAGAATTTATTTTGAAATAAATATAATAAGAAGTGTGGTTCAAGTCAGTATAAATGAAAGTAACCAAAAAGGTCATGCGAAGATCAGTCCATGTGTTACAATCAAAGGACCAAAGTAAATCAAATGCCTGGAGGAGGGAGAAGCCAGGTCTGTTGTCTGGGCAGGCTCTATATACTGGGGTCCGGGTCCAACCCACATCTCCTAATTAGTAGGGAGAGCAACACAGGCATACAAACAGCAGGGGCGGGGTCAAAGACCCACCTGGGTCGTCACATCCCCCCCTTAAAACAGAAGCCCACCTAGATGGGATTCTGTACCAAAGAAACAATCAAAACAATCAAAATAAATAAATCAATAACCAATCAATCCAAAACAACCAAAAACAACAAAAACTCAACCACCACCAGCTATCTCCAACCAACACTCATACACACTACCACTCGCCCACCAGTCTCCCGACCTCCTGTCCCACAGCAAAACCGGGCCTGAGCACTTTAAGGCGGACAGGGGAGGAGTGAAATAATAACATGAATGAAATCAACCACCTATTCCACCACCTCCGGGCGCTAACGCATGGGAAGTTGGAACCATAGGATTCAATTCTTATTTGTTTATTTTGCCAATGAGATCAACTTTTAACCAGAAACGTTTGGAAGTTAGTTGAAACAGCTCAAATAAACAGTTTACAGTGCAACTTTTTGTGGTGGAGGTGCAAGAGAGTTTAAAAGGAGAGTTTAAAAGCAAATTTAAACTGCTGATTCAAGCGATGATTGAAACGAGTGGAGTAAGAGTCCTCTGGGTTTCTCGAGGGAGGGAGGGAGGGAGGGAAGGAGGGGGAGGCTCGTTCCTGTAGCACAGAGGCTGTGGGTGGCCGGGGAGGAGATATTTGAGGCAGAAGGGAGCCAGGGACTAGAGACCTCCTGTAAGTAATGAGGATAATTACAGCGTGTAGATAATGTTTCTTGATTGGAAGCCGGGTAGAAACTTTGGAGGACAGGGGTGATGTGCTCTCTGATACGGGAAGGACGGAGCGGGCGGTCAGCTGCCTGCTGAAGGCGCTGACGTTGGTGGAGAACATCGTCTGGCACACCGTTAGAGGGACGCGTGGAGGAGTGTGTCAGTGCGGGGGAAGGAGAGGGATGCTCGGCGATGGGTGATATTCTGGAGGTGGGAGAAGACTTTTGAGTTTTGGTGATGTGATTAGCATAGGGTCCATATGAAAGGGTAGGGACAAAGGATTGCACAGAGTTTACAGATCTGAGGGGACGAGTTCAATCATCCGTGGTGCGGGGAAAATTGGTTTGCATCCAGTATTATATATCAAGTATTATATTTCCACGTGGTTTGGTTGGGTAATTTTAACTTGAACGAGGCCATTGTAACAGTGAGATGACTTGAGGAGTGTAGTGGCAGGACAGAGTGTCCCACTCCCAGCCTTAAGTGTCTGCTAAATCACTAAATAGTGATTTTCAAGCTTCAGCAGCACAAAGGAAATGGGTGGACATGACCTGGATATCACTATGAAAGGGGATTGGTGGCTTTGTTCAGCATAGGTTCGTGGTTCCACTGTTTAGACAACGCCAGTGCCCGACCACAGTTCTACATGCTGGGACCCGAGGTGACCTAACCCATCCAGACCCTTTACATGACAAGGGCACCCCATCTAAATGGGTATCATGACCATAACTCAAGTCAATTGTCTTGTTATAGCCCTTAGTAACAATGACTTGAACGTCTCAAAGGGCTTCACAGACCACATTTACGATGCCCCTGACTGTAAGCTTCTTGAGTCCCAGGACACTTTCACAATCTGTGTGAGCCAACAATATAGGAACACATTATGCAGTAATGTTTTGGAATGATGCATCATTTCTTAGAGCACACGTATTTTTTTATTTGTAGGCACCTTTATTTTGTGTTGTGTGTAAATGATGGAAGTGTGTGTATGTGTGTGTGTGTGTGTGTGTGTGTGTGTGTGTGTGTGTGTGTGTGTGTGTGTGTGCAGTGCAACATTTCGTTGATAATTGATCAATATTTGCTAGTTGACTTCACAAAGGCTATACCTGTGGAATGCGCCCATAAAACCGCACAGCCGCTGACTTGCTACCTAAAATTACGGGAAGGGCTTTTAAACCTGGGATTTCCTTCACTTGTGTAAGTAACCTGTCCTCTGCGGAAGAGTAACAGCGTCTTCGGCAGGTGTTTACCCACTTAGAGTAATTAAGGTCTAGTGTTCAGCGACGGCAGAGTGATTAATGTCAAGGGGACAAGTGGAGCTGGTGTGCTGCGTTTCAGCAGGTCTATGAAACACTGAGTGGTTAACATTTGTTCGTACAGTCCCATGTGGAGGTTAGGGTTAGGGTTACACACACACACGCACACACACACGCACACACACACACACACACACATGACTACTTCCATCATTTACACACAACACAAAATAAAGGTGCCTACAAATAAAGTACTTCATGTGCTCTAAGAAATGATGCATCATTCCAAAACATTACTGCATAATGTGTTCCTATATTGTTGGCTCACACAGATTGTGAAAGTGTCTTGGGACTCAAATCATTTAACTGTATTAAGTTATTTATATAGCGATGAGATGGAGAGATGGAATTGTCTGATTGTGCTGTGTATGGCTGGCTATGCCAGTATTGTAAATGAGAATCGGTTTCTAATTATCCAGCCTGGTTAAAGTTGAGAGAGAGAGAGAGAGAGAGAGAGAGAGAGAGAGAGAGAGAGAGAGATCTCACTTCCCCATGCTTGGGTGTGTGTTGTCAGCAGTATTAGCAGACTTGAGGAGACCTGTGGGGTGATGGTGGTGGTGTCGGGGCATCATTCTAGGGAGGCTAAAAGCCCCCATGTGATCCGCAGGCTGCCGTCATTACTGGCCCACTCCAGCCACCAGCATCACAGTGCAGGTGGAGGTCCTACCGGTTGTCCTAGTTCTGTCAGCAGCATAGTGGGGAGGATAAAACACACCCACACACACACTTGCATGAGCGTACGCACAAGCCTTCATCCACGTGCACGTAAGAGGCCACGCACCACGTGCACACATGCACACACTCTCGCATATAAACACAGTGAGGTTGTGCACTTTCTCTGAGCAAACCCCCTGGGTTAATTAACCTGTGCCTGTTTGTTGTCTCAGCTGGTCTGTAATGGTGTGTGCCTTGGGATGAGTCCATTTTTCAAATTGTTCCATTACTTAAGAGATTGATGCTGTATCTGTATCTCATGTTCTCATATTTGTTCTCAAACCATTAACTCATACATTGGAGGATCATCTAATGTTACCTGGATTCCGTAACCAAAATAACAGTTGTCCAGTATTCACGCCTGTGCTATGCTTTCAAATGTACACAATATTTCAATCGTACAACTGAGGGCCACAGACTTGAATGGAAACTGCATTTTCACCACTCAAACTTCCCTTTTCAACTCATAATGACATAGCGGCTCACAACAAACCTGGCCAGCACTTTTATTACACTGACGTTAAGTATGTGCCAGAAGCTGAGGCCCATGTGATCACTACAGTAGCGTAGCCAGGATTTTTATTTTGAAATAGGCAATTTATACAGAAATTTTCCCAAAATTAAACAACACGTGATTTAATCACAGATCAGACGATTAATGGCAAACAATAATAGGCCACATTGATAATTTATTATACTTTATTCATCCACAGGGGGAATTAGCTTTGTAACCATGTAACAAAAAAAAAAGACTGGTATGTACAGCCTGAACCCAAAACATTGATTATGAAGAAGGTACTACTCAAATTAACGAAACATAACAGAATAAGTTCTGACCAAGAAGGCTAATGAGTTCAACAAACATTTCGGGGATTTTCAATTCGGTGCGTGCGTGTGTGTGTGCTCAGTGTGAGTGCAGTGCGCGAGCGAGCGAGAGAGAGAAAGAGAGAGCGATGAACTCGGAGCTAAATCCGTCCTGGTGGCCACTGAATTGGGAGGAAGAGAGAGGGTTGGAGAGGGAGAGAGATGCCCATCACCAGCCTGAATCAGCAGTGATGGGTCGAGCTGCAGAGGCTCGATCACTTCCAGAATTTTGCGAGATGTGCCAGCTGCACTCATGTCTTCAGACGCGAAACAAAACCCACTGCCCGCTTAATTATTCCCCGGTGAATATACCGAATGCAGATGGCTACAAGCTCATGTTTTGCCTGGTCTTTATATTAATCGGCGATCAACGCGTAGTATGTTTTGTTGTTTTCATTTAACACACTTTTTATTTATAACAGCAGAGCTGCGACAGTAAGTCGTTTTGGGTGTCTGGGCTCAGAACGCTGCAGCCGCCTATCTTTACCCAATCAGAATTAAGCGCAGAATATTAAAAATGAACATAAAGAGCATTTCTGTAACTATTTGTAACATAATGATACTTTATTGAAACAAAATTGATCTCACACATTTGTGTGACATTATAAAATGGGCTATTTTTTTGTTCCTTGAATTTCAAACTGCCAAATTTTCCACTTCTAATAGGGTGGGCCAGCTGTCAATCATAGTGGCACTGGCCCTCGTTGGCCCTAATGTGGCTACGCGCCTGGATCACTATAACTACAGCCCTCTGGTCTAGGCTTTTGTTCTGCATTTCCATTGCCTTGGAAAATACTGCATAATAATACCAGACAATAAAGAGATACAGCAGTGAGGTTCAAAATGGTGTGTCAGGAATTGCGGGTTGTATTCTTTATGCCAATAGTTGTCGAGTATGGACTCAGAAACTATGCTTATAATAAGACACAATGAAACACCGCACTATGATATTTGAGTCCCGATAAGCAGTTAAACTCAGCGCTTACCCACCAAAGCGGAACAACATAATAACACTAGGGCGCACGGAACATCAGCAATACTTAAATGGAGACCTCTCCTTTCCCTGTTACCTGTAAGATGACACCTTTTAGCCTGTCAACAAAGACCAACCAACCAATGAAATCGACTGAGCTCTCTCGAGGGCCAGCGGCCGTCACGCTTAAGCCCTGCTCCCTGACAGAACCCAACCAGCAAGGTTCAGCACGGGTCATCTTGCTTTGTGACCCGTTTTTTTTTTTTTTTATCAGACACAAATATCTTCACGGCGTGCTGCACCATGCACCATGCTCACCACTAGAGTGAAGAAATTTAATAAAATACCTTCCACTACCGGTAATCTGTCCACCGCTATCCCTCTCTGCTGTGCGTGCCAGTCGCTGGCCCGGGGATCGGAAGAGAAACCATATCTTAAAACATATCTTATCTCCGCTGGCATCTTGCCAGGCGGTAGTGCTAGAGCAGCAGTGATAAAGTCTATTCATTCCAGCCAGCAAGATGTATAGGAGAACTGTTTCCCACTAGGTCGACACTTTTATCAGAAGCGATTTAAACATTTGTTTAAGGAGCCAGCTAGGGCTATAGCTTCTTGCTCAAGGAAACCCTAAAAGACTGTGGACATTAGGTATAAAATCACCCTCCGTCTACCTTTCTGCTGGGAGTTCAACAGCCTCACCACAAGACTATCCTGCCGACAGAGTGCCATCATTGTTGTTCTCCACATGCTACTTTTCTAGGAGGTATTAAAGAATTTGTTTTCTATTTAAGTATTATAATACTAGTTGTATACTCATACACGCTTCCAGAAAGTCCTGATTGTATGCACCCATACAGTTTAAACATTAGGAATGTATAATTCACATGTATTTCACAATAAGGGAATCCAATAATGTCCCCTGATTATAATGACCCTCACCACAACAGATTTTTTTTTTCTCTAGATCCAGTATTGCTAACAAATTATCACTAACACTGTACTCGTAGCATAAATTATATGGCTTATTTTTAGTACTGATTGACAAAGTGACGGTCAATCCGAGATAAACATTAGTGATTTCAAAAAAGTCTACACAATAAATTGCGTTGGTCATTTCAATGGGTATAATACACACGCAACTGTGAGGTAATGGTAATGGAGGTCAAAGAAATGAACTTCACAGGCACAGCTAGCAACAAAAGCTGCAAATAATAATAATTATTTGAGCACATACACACGCACACTCATACACACACACATAGACACACACACACACACACACACACACACACACATAAACACACTCATACACACGCACACATACATAGACACACCCACAAATACACACTCAAACAAACACACACACACACACACACACACACACATGAGAGTAATTTGTCGAGGAACCGTAATGTCTGCTGTTTATTCAATCATTTTTAGTAACTTTATAATAAGCACTTGACATAATTTTTACAGACACTAATGGTCCTGAGGGCAGTTTCTTTGATGGGTTTATTTGGGCTTCATATCTTCTTGCAGTTTCAGTTCAAACTGGCTAGAATATCCATTTATTAAGCTCTGGAGACAAGGCTGACACCCCTTAGGTTTGTTTGTATTCATGTTTCTATCATTGCTGACATAATGGCCCCTCTGTCATTCTTATTGAAGAGAGAGGGACAGAGAGAGAGAGAGAGAGATAGAGAGAGCAAGAGAGAGAGAGAGAGAGCACAGCTATAGGGTTTCTCTTTCTCGAGTCTACATTTGGCTTTGTGCGGTAGGTACGGGTTAAATGCCGAGGCAAGTTGTCATTGTGTGATTCGGCGTGTAGAAAAGCTTATCTGGCTTCTGATTCACTTCTGCAGCCAGTGATTCCTGGAAGGGTCTATCGTTGAGCAGTGCCATTTGCCTCCACTTAAACGGGATTAGCATGCAGAATGAGCACAGGCTTGCTCGCCTGCCAAATACAGCACCGCAACATGTGCACATGTACACGGACAGACGTACAGAACCCGCCACCACCACCACCATCAACAGTCTTCCAACAAACTTGGAAAGCTTATCTTTACTACTCAGTACATCTCTTTAACCTCAAAAATCCCCTGGAATCCCCTGAAAGGCATGCATTAAAAGTGAAGGGTGGAAGATTGTGAAACTATGTAAATATCAAATATCACTTCTCCTCCCTCCCTACTTTTCTCCACCATTGGTGAGGGTTGCATTTCACGCACCTTTGATTGACAGACAAGATGGATTCCCTGAAATAATCACAGGAAAAGATGACCTGATTGGTCATGGGAGTAGTCTAAAGTCAGAATTCGCTCAGACAGAGGCACGTGTGCAGTTATTTTCCCTCTGGATTCATAGTTTTTCCTTCTCAGCCTATCTTTCCACATCCCCGAGAGATGATTAGACTGTTTATCTTGCAGGTAACAATCAGGCAGTTAACCACCTCATTGCTTTGGGGGATTGATAGAATGAAGGTGAAAAAACAGGAGCTATCAATGTTAATGAGTTTCGTTGCTAAACTGTGACTTGCAGCAAGATGGAGGCTGGAAGAAGAAGACAGAAAATAACAACTTCTTTTTACCAAACAGGGTGGCAGGGTTTAACCAACACCAATTTGCAGATGTTTAATTCAGCTCTTCTTAATGTGGTCTTGAATGATATGAATAAATAAAATTGACAAGGTAGAAAAACCACCCTTTGTAAAACAAAAATAATTAAATTCTGTATATTACCTCTTACTGCGCTCACTGTGTTTGTTATTAGTTTGCAACTAAAAGGTTTGGATGACTTTTAGTTCAGTAAAAATGTTACTTAAAACATGCAACACCATTCATGCCTTCTCAATCTGAGGGTATTAAGGTAGCATTAACATCTTCACTGAGCTGAATCGTGAGATGTCTGACATTTGGAATGAAGGTTTAACCAGACTCCAACTTGCTCAATTAATGTCAGGTACAAACTGATTCAATTCAAAGTCATCCATAGACTCCACTATTCAAAAGACAAACTATACAAAATGTATCCATCTGTTTCTTTATTGTGTGACAGATGCAAATGTGAAGAGGGCTCTTCAACACATATTTTCTGGCTCTGTCCTTACTTACAAACATATGGTCGTAAATTATTCCAGTGGTTTTCCAGGGTCCGTTGGAAGGACATTCCTTCTGATCTAGAACACTTTTTGGATGCTCAGAGACTACTTTAAGTTACTACTATACATCTGAGGAACAATTGGCCTTGGTATGGTAGTTCCCAAGAAAAAATGCAGATAAAAAAAAAAAAAGATTACCTACACCCCTCTGCTTTAAGATATGGCTCAATGAAATGATTATAATCATACAGAGGAAGGGAAGAGGCTTCTATAAATCTAAAGCGCTCCTTCTGAACATAGGGGGTCCATTCATTGACTATCTCAAAGATACATAATTCTGGATTATACTCTGTAGGGACACAGGCCTGTGCTCTTTATCCTTTATTATTGTAATTCCTGACCAACTTGAGAAAATTGCTGTGAACTAAGTCATGATATATATATATTTATTTATAAAACGGGTGGCTTAAATCAAGCGATCTGATTGGTTCCCAACTGTTGTATATTGAGCGTATACACACAGCTATGACGCCCGTCCAGTTTACAGAGTTCAGTATCACTCGGCGCCTAACTTGAACTGTTGTTTATTTATATTTAAAAGCAATAGCATAGTTCACTGAAGCCTAAAAAATGTTGATGATTGCTGGAGAGGGTGGAAATGTTGTAAAGCAATAGGTACACGGTGAGTGAAATCGATAGAAGGCTAAATTGCCGGCGAACCGAGCTACCGTCTCTAGCCTAGCCTTCTCTCTGAAGGACGCTACAGTGTGTTGCATAGCAACCGGCGTACACTTTGCAGGCAGCCAGGAGGGACTACTTTTTTGTATTCGTTAAAAAAAAAAGATTTTTCGACTTTCTCGCTTTTTCAAAATTGAGGGTGTCTATGACTTTCATTTCATTTCGCCATACTTACGTGTGTATATATATATATATATATATATATAGATTTAAGCAATAGATCACGACTGGCTGTGGTATACGGTCATTATACCACAGTTAAGGGGCCCTCCCTCCGCTGCGTGTCGGGACGGACAACGGTTACGTAAGAATGGCGAAATGAAAGTCATAGACACCCTCAATTTTGAAAAAGCGAGAAAGTCGGAAAAGCATTTTTTTTTAACAAATACAAAAAAGTAGTCCCTCTTGACTGCCTGCAAAGTGTACGGCGGTTGCTATGCAACACACTGTAGCGTCCTTCAGAGAGAAGGCTAGGCTAAAGACGGTAGCTCGGTTCGCCGGCAATTTAGCCTACTATCGAGTTCACTCACCGTGTGCCTATTGCTTTACAACATTTCCACCCTCTCCAGCAATCAACATATTTTTAGGCTTCAGTGAACAATGCTATTGCTTTTATATATAAATAAACAACAGTTCAAGTTAGGCGCCGAGTGATACTGAACTCTGTAAACTGGACGGGCGTCATAGCTGTGTGTATACGTTTAATATACAACAGTTGGGAACCAATCAGATCGCTTGATTTAGGCCCCCCGTTTTATAAATAAATAAATATATATATATATATATATATACACACACTTGCGCCATCTCTCCATCAATATTGAAATTAAGTGAACCATCACATTTTAATTGTCTGTACCGTTAATTAAAGCAAGCGCGATAGAACACTGCACTGAGCGATAGAACGCTGCGCTGAGCGATAGAACGCTGCACTGAGCGATAGAACGCTGCGCTGAGCGATAGAACGCTGCACTGAGCGATAGAACGCTGCACTGAGTGATAGAACGCTGCGCTGAGCGATAGAACGCTGCACTGAGCGATAGAACGCTGCGCTGAGCGATAGAACGCTGCACTGAGTGATAGAACGCTGCACTGAGCGATAGAACGCTGCGCTGAGCGATAGAACGCTGCACTGAGCGATAGAACGCTGTGCTGAGCGATAGAACGCTGCACTGAGCGATAGAACGCTGTGCTGAGTGATAGAACGCTGTGCTGTGCTGTGCTGCGCTGCGATAGCCCCCCGCCACCTCCCTCCCCCTCAATCTCCCCACCAATAGTTCTAAAGCATCGCAGGTCGAATATGTCAGGGAGCAGCGTGCATCAAGGACATACAAGAAGAGGCAATGTATGTGCATTGTAATGCCCACAACATGAACCTTGCCTTTCAACATATGCCGAGATGCGATGAAGACAGTCAAAGAGCTGATCAATACATTCAGAGAGTCACCAAAAAGACTGGCATGGTTTGACTCTTTCCGTAAGTCTGCAGGTGGGAACAATTTGCGCCCGCTTTGCCCCACTGCTGGATGATGCGAGTGAGCAGTGTGAAGTCAGTTCTTGCGAACTATGAGAGCCTGGCGAGTTACTTCCATGATTTCTACATTTATAAATTTGTGACTGAAATGTAATTAAGCTAGGCCTACTCCCATTTATTCGGGCATGTTTATGGAAAATAAGTACACGCCCCGCCACTCGTAACGCACTTGTAAAACGCATACAACGCAGTCAATTGATGGAACGGTTAAATCATACATCATCACAACCGCAATTTGGAATAAATCAAATAAATTACAGATAAATAACCTGTAAATAATTCATGAACTACTGTTCTGAACCTCAAATTCTGAAAGCAGGACTTTGGAGAAGTGATATAGCCTACTTTTTATATATAGAAGTGATATAGAAGTGACATACCGGTAGCCTACTTTTTTTTTTTTCAAACACATTTGAACTCAATTTTATGACCCCCCCAATGTTGACCTGAAGTTGGCGCCACTGTGTGTGTGTGTATATATATATATATATATATATATATATATATATATATATATATATATATATATATGGGTGCTAGAATCCAGTGTTGGGATGTTCAGCACTCCCATGTGTGTCCATAGATAACAATGGTTAAGGAATATATAATATATGATATCATATTATATTTCAGGACTAGTCTAGAAGAGCATAATTGCATAATGGCTAATGTAGTTCAACCCCAAACTAAACTCTACCGGCCCCCAAATGATCTGTTTGAACACTAGCCTGGAGTCACTTTGGATGTGTTGACTTAAGACAACACCAGAGAGAAGAGAATCCATTTTCATAGTTAACCTATCAAGAATCAAAAGCTACTCAAGTGGTTTAGCCAGGTAAATGCCCTGCCCGATGCCGTCGCAGATGTGAAGAAATACGCTATTGTTCTTTCCATCAATTTCTTTCCCGAGGTGGAGCCCACTGTTATATGCCAATTGCAATACTTCAGCTCAGCTACTGCTGCAGGTTGGACTCCTGTTGAACCATATGGGCATGTCAAAGTGAAGTATTTTAAAAGGCTGAGTGAAGTCTCATGGATGAAATGTGCTCAGAGCAAGACATACTCCCATAGGTAAAAAAAAATCTTCGGCAGACTTCTCCACACATGCATATGCATGCAATGGATACCTACTGGCTTGGAACAATATCAGTCAAATGAACAAATGCCTACAGACCTTTACAATAACGGAGGGGCAATGATAATTGAAGCCGCCTGCTTCAGTCCACCCAAGAACAGCAAAACCATGCCTAATAGTGGGAATTTTTTATGTTATTTGTTAATTAATTATGTAAATGTTTTGCGATTGATTTGTAGCCGGGGACCACATTTTGCAACCACGTTGGCAGAGGCCTAATATGTCGTAATGTGTTAACTCTCGTTCCAGCCTCTGAGTGCTGTGCTTTTCTGTTCCCTGAACCAGTTCCATTCCCTGAATGTTGCCTAAAGGCCCCTGGCTCTGCTGAAGCCAAAGGCAGCCTGTGCAGTGTGCCATTGATGCTGAAGCATCAATGGAGCATGTCCTTGTTTTTGCCAGAAACAACCAACACATTGCTTCTATCTCAAGGAATATATATATATATATATATAAAAAATAAAAAAAGAACCAGTGACTGATGACACACTATTACTGAGTCAAGATCCAACTAATTTAACAACAAATTTTTGATAGCCTCAATTCTGGGATGGGCTGTATAGTGTGTGTGTGTGTGTGTGCGTGTGCGTGTGCGTGAGCGAGTGAGGAGTAAATGTTAACATCCCAGTATGGTCCAATGCTGCACTGCATCGATTCTTCCTCTCTTTCATCTTAACTGTAGGCTATGTCTGAGGTCAAACCTCAATCGATCAATAACCGTATCCATCTGATCTGACATTTCACATGGTAGTTATTTCACCCCCTCTGTGTCCGTGTGTCTACTGGAAGCAAATGTTTGAACCCAGAAGTCCAGTGTACTTGCAATATTTGTGTGTGTGTGTGTGTTACTGTATGTGTGTGTTTCTGTTTTGTCAAAAGTGACCACACAATTTCTAAATATATTGTATGCTGCTCATGGGTGATTATATTTATATATTTTGTCGTTTTTTTTATTACAGCAAAAAAAACCAACATCTTGGTCTGCTTTTCGTCATTTGCTTTGGCTGAGCTGGAATGGGTAGAGAGTTTATTTCTGTCAGCATTGATAAGCGAAGCTGCTTACAAACCACTCTTATCACCCAGCTCAAGGCTAATGTCCCTTTTGTTTTTTTCCCTCTTTCACTCATTGTTGCCCTTTGTTGTTGGTGGATAGGGAAGAGCCATAGCAAGTTATCAACTGACTTATTTCTCCCTTATTTTGTCCCTTATCTCTCTCTCTCTCTCTCTCTCTCTCTCTCTCTCTCTCTCTCTCTCTCTCACATTCTCTTTCTTTCTTGCACACACACACACACACACACACACACACACACACACATACAAGTCTGTCTTGCTCTATTTTATATCTTTCCATCTTTTAATCAACAAACTAAATTGATCTCTGAAGTGGCAATGTACGGATGAGATTGTGATAAATTGTCTCAAATAAGATAAGTGTTTAAATGTGTGACTAATCTGTTGATAGTTTCTCTTCTGATTTATGCAAAAAAGGTTGGGGAAATGTGTGTGTTTGTGTTTGTTGTGTGTATGTGTGTCTGCCTGATTGTGTAAATAAATGATCACAACATACACACGTGTGCGCACACATTTACACGCATGCACGCACACACACATACACACACACACATTCAGAAAAAAATATCACACACACACATTCAGAAAAAAATATCACAGACACACACACTTTCCACAACAAATCTACTAAAAGATGTGCCTTCTGACTAAAAAGCAGATGATGGAATGGGATCATCCCACTAGATTTTCCTTTATTTTAATACGTTTGCAATAGTATTTCGTCCCGAAACCCTGCACCCCAGTCCTGATGAATGTTTCCTTGCTGAAGATTACCTGCAGAGTCTTTTCTGGGAAGGCAAATTGATTCCCCCCACACTCTATGCTTCCAAGCCTGCTTACCTGCCTGCCATGCAACACATCACACGCACTGTTTATACACACCCAGCAGTGTATACAATGTTCTATGTTTACCCTCATCAAGTCTCAAACAAACATACGTTCACACTCACACACTCGCTCGCTCACTCACCCTCCCACTCACACACAAATATACATGTATACATTCATACATTTCATCTTTTGTGTATCGTGTTTCTAAAGGTGTTCAATCTCAATTGAAACCTCAATTTCAATAAGATGCCTTTCTTCATAATATAATATCCCCATACACCTGGCTATAATTCCACATTCATTTCATGGATGCTTCTTTTGAAGATTGATCATTATGAGAATATAATGTATGCAAGTTTAGAAATGGGGGAACCATTGAATTGGAATGGTTTGCTATTGCTAAATGCAAGGCACTTATAAGGCACACATAAGTGCCGTGATAGAGTTCAAGAGGCATGACAAATAGTTTGAGATTTCTTTGGGTATATAAACAACAAGCGAGGCAGTGATTTGCGTTCATACATTTAGATGTTGTGCACTTTTAACTCAAGGACAAAGGGACATGTGATTGTTTTATTTCATTGGGAATTTGCTTATTGGACCCTTGGAAAGATTTGGCTTTGTTTGTTATAAAAAAATACAGAAATGTAATCTAATATATGGCAATTACTTACACAGTGGTTTGAGCTGTACTACCTCTTATGGAAGGACCAAGGATACATTACCCTTCATTATAAAATAGGCCATTGTGCAAATGGCTAGAGCCATTGTTCAAAATAGATCAATAAATAGTCTACTTATCATAATGGCTATTGTATACAAAAATAATATATTTTGAAATATATTTTGAAACTGTCTTTCAATAAGGGTTTACTTCATGTATTTAGAAAATTATGGTCATGCTTTTATCAAAATGTCTTTCATAATTGTTGATTAAAAATTTTCAGTTTACCTATTTAACAATGCATTATTTGTTTTAACACTCATCTCTCTCTCTTTCTTTCGCTTGCTTTGGTGCGTTGTCCACCGTGTCTCCCCCTTCAAGGTAAGAACATATAAAGTACAATTTAAACCTGTAACTAGCTTCACATCTTACCGGCTATGTGTTGTCCACCCACTTCTGTTTCAAGGCATGATGATCTTGTCATCATGATATGTTTCTATGTCAGCATATGTTCACATATCAAGTGAATATTCAAAAGACATTACGATAATGTCAGTGTTTTCCGCCAGCCCTACAGCTCTGTGACTGGGTTGAGAAAGTTTCTTTAGGTACTTTGGAAGCAGTTGCTTTAATTACAGCCTTGATGTGATGAGATTATTGCAGACACTGACCTTTTACTCGATTAACACTTAACTAATCTTGATTGACAGTTGGGTTCCCTTCAGGAGACTCCCCACAAACTAAGTTTTAAATAATAATAGCGTCAAACAACATAGTGGCCATTTTTTTCTGACCCATGTAAAACATGTTCTTTGTATTAGATTGTATCGGATCATTGAATATTGAAAGAAAAATACTTTCCGAATGAATATGTCATTTAAAAGGCATTGCTGAATGCAGCAAATCACGATTGAGAAGGAGACACATTGGATGGTGTTTTTATATATGTTTTATATTATATTATCACGAAAAACTCAATGGTCCCTCACAGATTCCAAGTACGAGCTTTTCCTCAACCTAGATTCATGGGAATCAAATGGCTTGCTTTTGCTTCAGTCAATGAAGGAAAACAAACCAACTCTTGATTAATGCTTTCCAAATACAGCTAAGACATGTATCTTAAAAGGACACTATTTAATTTCCCCACAGAGAGAAGGTGAGCATGTTTTTTATCAAGGGTATATGTAATTCAGTGCAGGAGGCCAGCTATTTATAAATATTAATTTTAATTTTAATATTAATATTATTTGCTGGAAAGCTAGGCATGAATTTTTTGAGGTCTCTGACACATGGAGCGAAGGGAACAAAAGCATTCTTCAAAATAAGAGCTTATCTTGGAATAGCTCGCTTCATCCGTTGTTTGCTTTTTTCCTTGATAACCCTCATTAACCCTAACCCACGCTACAAACCCACACACAACAATATATATGAATATGTATTCATACATATTTTTCTTCCAGCAAATGATCTGTATGCTTCTAGAGAGTGTCAGTTCAACTACTACCTTTGGTTTTGATGTATGGAGGTCAACTCAGGATCAAAATGGAGGCTTTCAGAAGGCAATGAATTCAAGGCGCTTTCAATGAGGCTTTTAAAATCCATCATTGTCTGAGCTTATCATCAATAGAAAGTTCCAAACAGGCTTGGCTTAACTTTTTATGATGATGAGGCAAAAGATGAAAAGCCCTTTCTAACTGAATTTGCGATGCTTGGAACCTTCTAGCCCATATGTAATAGTCTGAGGAGACGGCAGGATGCGATTTTTAATGTAGAATGGAAAAGACGAAGACGCAAGATATAACAGAGACACAAAACTATGAAGTTCATTATATATATAATTGACTGTATGTATGTTGTTATATGTACTGCATTTTCCCACTTTAACCATTGCTATGCTAAAGATAAAAAAACACAAATGCGAACAAAGTATCTTTTACCTTGACTGAAGGATGTGAACCCTCCCAAAAGTTTACCTTAACATATTTCTAAAAGAGCATCAACACTAGTTCATGAATCATTCAATATATTCAGTATTTACACCATAAACCCACCCCACACTTTGGTAAAGCTTCGTTGTGACAGTGTTGAGCCAATTCGCTAAAGCTTCCAGTAAATTATTCAATGAGCTCAGGACGAACTCCAGCTGAGGAGTCTCAATGTTCAATGTACAAGCAGTTACTGACTGAGTTTGGTAGAAAAACATCTTCCATCTTACTTTGTTCTTATTTTCTTTGCTGTTCAAAAACAGTCAACTATAATATATTACATAACGTGCTAGTTGGTTTCTTTAGACCTCAGAAATCCTTATATTATTGCTGAATGAAATTGCACACTTTATACAAATTTATTCAAATTAATTTCTCCAGTAGTTTGACATGTATCTCCCTGCAGCAACATTATGACTGTCTCAGGGTTGAGGGCAAGCAAAGTTTGAAGGTCTCTGCATAACAATGGCCAAAGTGATTTGACCATAGTAAGGCGTAGTGCTAGAAAACCGTTTTGGTCAGAAAAAATGCTTTTGGTCAGCAGAAAAGTTCCTCTGAAGACAACATTGTACATTCTGGGTCGAGTTGAACAGTAAAGTGCTGACCATGCATATTTTGCCTCACAGCCCTGTGTCAGTTAATATGCTGCACACACATGGGCACCTATGACACAAATGCACAGATGCAAGCACACACACACACACACACACACACACACACACACACACACACACACACACACACACACACACACACACACACACACACACACACACACACGCGTGTGTGTGTGCAGATAGCCACTGCATGAAGTACTTGGGTCTCTGGCAGTCAGAGACGTAAACCAACACCAGCAAGTGACAAACATAAACACGCTTTTACACACACACACACACACACCTACACACGCACACACGCAAATATAAACAAAGACACTACACATGCTTGCCCACACCTGGTTGGTTTTGGGGGTCCGGGGGGCAAAAGACTGGCATAGGGCCTGCTGCGCCTGTCAGAACCTATCAAAACATTCCGCAGAGGGCTGGCATTTACCACTGATTCGCCAGGACGGGCGGGGCCCACGGGCCTCAGCCAATAATAAGGCTCCACCTGTGGTGATGGATCACCTGTGACACGCCTGGCCACATGGGGGGAGACATGGCCAGTGGCACGCAGCAGATGAGACAGGAGCAGACAAAGCACGGGCTGGCTGAGAGAGTTGGAGGGCAGGGGAGAATGGAATGGAGTGTGGCACGGGAGGAAATGGAGAGAGTAAACCAGCAAAAACACAATTCAGCTGTTTCCAAACGGCTGTGGAGCGAAACTGTGCTCCTGGGTTGTTTTTATTGATGTATTTGCATTGTTTGTTTTTTCCAAAGCAGCTAAGCTAAGGTCTTGGTAGAAAGGAAGGTATTTTGTTTATTTAACTTTTTAAATTGTTTAGTGAAACCTTTAGACATAAAAAAAACAACTATGTCAAGATGTTGGGGTTTAACAGAAAGACTTAAGGTAATTTGGGCAAGGCATTTCCCATGGGTCAGGGGTGGCAACTCTAAAAATCAAAATCTCTGGCCCGGAGAAAGAAAGGCTAGCGTGACTATGACTAAATATTCTGAAATTGAATTTCCCTTGGTTTTGTTGTTGTTCTTTGACATTTGGGCCATATTACCCATAATTCATTGGTCCTTGAATGGCATATCTCAATGCAGCTGTAGGATGTCGACTAAAGGCTAACTTTTACAACTCTAGCTCACTCTCAACCAAGCCGAGATATGGGAAAACATGTAGCCCTTTTCAAAGAGAAATCCCAAACAAATGAGGTGACAAAGTTTGACAAAAAGGAAAGCCAAAGGGCGTTTGGGATGGATATTGACACTAAGGAAGTGACTGTTGTCCTCCAGAAGATATGTTTCACTGAAAGGTGGAACAGGAGAGCCCTTCCCTAAACCCCTTAAGGATGATAATTAATAACCAGCTACTTAACTAACTACTTACCCTTATCGTTTTCTGTTGTTGATGATATAGCTCAAGTTGCCTTACAGTAGTATACATCAGAATTTTAAGCAATGACCTCCCCAACCCTCGGGAGATGAAATATGCTTTTATCTAATCAGCTGAAGCAAAACTTTCTTCAAATAGATTATTCTATCCCTGTCAGTAGATATTATCTGTCTTCAGTAGTGGCTCAAATATTTCTCTGTCTTCAGTAGTGGCTCAAATAACATCAGAGCTGTACCTATAACTAAATATCCTGTTCCAGTGTGTACCACCTCCATGCATTCAGGTGTGGACATTACATTCGTTGATATGTTTTGAATGCTGGTACTGTTAATGTTTTGTAATGTAATGTTCTGTTTTTCCTATCTCATGTGTGTATATATATATATATGTTTTTTCTTACAACTTCATTGTAATTGTTTTGTTGTTGAGCCAGGACTACAGCTTTAAATAAAGCTCGTGGCTAACTCACATTTACATTGAAGTGGGAACTAATGTGGGTTAGCCAAGAGGTGTGAGTTAGCCAAGAGGTGTGTAGTGTTGGTAAATAAAAAATATGTATATTTATTTTACACACTGAAATCCTGTGGGTGGAAACCACCGTTGACATATTACCGCCTTCTGCACTTCAGCAAGCAAATAGATCTGCATGTTATTCCATAAAAAAGCGAACATTACAAAAACATCTCTTTCCCTTGCTAGTTACCGAACAAAACCTTTGATAGAAATTCCCTCAATCCATCAGAAAAAAAACACTTGCCCAAAGTGGGTTGTTTGCTGCAACATCTGTTGCCATAGCAACTTCCTCCAGCTCCTCCTGGCAATCCCTGGATGTTCCCAGGACCGCCTGGAGAAATAATACTTAAATTATGTTCCTGTCTCCAAGCTCTTTTTCATTGTATATCTTTCTAATACACCTCTAGGCGCCCGTAGGACATCCTTAACAGATGATCAAACCACAACTGGCCTCTCCCAAGGCATAGGAGCAGCAGCTCCTCTCTGGGGTCCTCCAAGATCACAGGGCTCAAGTCCCTCAGTCAGTCAGTAGGTGGAGCTAGGCTCTCCCTCGTCTCCCTCACCAAGATGGTGTGGAAATCTTCTATAATCCGATGCGACTTAAAGTTTCATTGAGGCAGTTTTTTTTGTCCACTGGGACACAATTTTGTGGCAGCCACTCAGAAAATGGCTAAGTATCTAAATTTCCCCTGGTTTATCGCTCCCCTTGGCCACTACAGAGTTCGGGAGTGACCGCCCTCTAATAAATAGTGAGGTTTTGCGACCCTAAACAACCTTCTTCCCCAGCCTTGACTGCTTATTTATCTGAACCCAGTTGTATTTTGTGCAGAAGGCAATCCAGTTTCTATTAGCTTCATAATCGCGTGGGGTTAGCCCGTAGCACCCAGCTAGGTGGGCTTATGAGATTGTCTGATAGAGACCAGAGCCTATATAGAGCCTGTAAACGTTGCCTCTAATCTCTCTCCTTGGATACACCATGAGGATCATATAGACTATATTATCCTCATAAATGTGGAGATCATTAGTCCTCACAAGCCCTTCCAACATCTTCCCACACTGCCTGTATACAGAAAGAAATCAAACTGTTAAATGTATTCCCATAGGATGGCATGCCTTTGATATTGCCTCTCAAATCACGACAAATCATAATTAAAACTAGAATCATGTTTATTATACTGCTCCATGAGGCAGACATCTCATGTCACACTAGCGAGCTGGTGAGCGAGCAGCCCTAGTGCCAGTTTATCATGATGTCGATTATTTATTATTTATTTATATATTATTGCGCTTGGTATATTGGATCGCCCTGGAGTTTAGGCTGCATGTGAGCTGCTCACAGATCGCCTTGGCCAAGTTTGACCACATGGTCGTTCGTGAAATGCATGCATGAAACTGCACCTCTGCAATCAACAGATACCCATAATACGATAATCAGGTAGCAGGTGGTCGAGCAAAGTTCTGAATGACCTGGGTGAATAAAGGACAGGTGAAACGGCGGTGGTGATTCCACTGTTTGAACACCATCTCAGAGGGGATGGATTTCCTTTTTGTCAAAGCTAAAGTCAACATAATGATGTATTGGTAGACAGAGAGGAAGAGTTTCAGGCAACGACCTGCTCCTAAATGTGCAAGTGGATCAAGAGTTTTGCATGATGTGTGCAGGTTCAGCAGTGATGAGGCAGAAATATGATCTTAAAGGGGGCTGATCCTCTTCTCTGAATGTTACGACACATTCTGGAGTCATTCTGGATGACTCCAGGCAGTGCAGGAAGTGACCCAAACAGGACGTTTATTTTAATTTCACCAAAGCCACTCTGTCAAACTCAACTAAGTTATCTGCCATTCGTCTCTTTGCAAGCGTGGCAAGCATGCGCGGGGAAACCACATACACCCCCGGAAAACCCACACTAGCCCCAACTCTTCACTTAGCTCAGTGCCTTGTCAGTTCTTTGGTGTCTTACTTTAAGTAGCGGCCATCAATAATAAATATGCCGAGGGGGAATAATTGATGGGGCACAAACTTCCTCTAATGCTGCTTAGTTTGATGGATGAAGGGACATCAGGAACTAGCACACACACAAATGCACACAAGTACACTCGGCCATGCATGCACGCTGACAGACTTGCATGCACACAGACACAGACACACACACACACACACACACACACACACACACACACACACACACACACACACACACACACACACACACACACACACACACACACACACAGTACAAAGTTTGATGGATGGATGAACCACAGGAAATCGGCGGTTACATCCTTTTTTGGCACTTCCATAGCAGTTATGCTGTGCATCATTTACAACAATGTTAAATAAACTATTGGTCAAAACAGCAAAATGGGCCATGAGTCTTTTCAGCTTTTATGGATCCCTGCCTTTCAAGAATGACAGGGAAACTAGTGTCGGCATCCTTCAAAGAGATACGACTAAAATGAGAATTGCCAAGATTGTATACGGTTTGATGAAGTGAGTCTGCTTCCTAAACAAGATCGAAACCGAAAGTGGAGATGATAATATTAATCACATTAATCTAATAATGACAAATCAACCGGAGGGAAAATTCAGACTGATGCCACAGCTTGAAGGTTTCTTTGAAAAGAAAATCGCACAGGCAATCGAACGAGGCAATCGGGGCTGCGGCAAACCCCGCCATGCAGCAGAACCATCGCAGTACGGAAGCCTTCCCCGCTGCTCGTAGACACGGCAGCTAATTCATCAGTCTCCTGACGAATCGCACATGGTCAATGACTTTAATGGAAGTACACACATTCTTATTTTATCTGCTAATATTGGTTGGTTACCACTTGGTCTGTATATATTTGATCCTTCATCCAGGACACACACTCCCAGGTGTGTGTGTATGTGTGTGTGCGCCCGCGGGTTTGTTGGTTTTGTACTGATGAGTCATGGTACTGATGACTCAAGCGTTTGCTCTCTGCGTGCATGTCTGTCTCTCTGTCTGTCTGTGTGCGTTGAGACCAAACATTGTAAAGTGGCTCCCTCAGCAGAGCGACCTGTGCCTTTAGAGATGACACTATTCCTTGATGTGCAGCGACATGGACAATTCAATGCAGGGCTATTTGGAAACTGTGAAGAGGGCTAGGAAGGGCACACACAGCATTGTGTCTGTGTGTGTGTATGTATGGGTGTTTGTGTGTGTGTTTGTTTGTATGTATATATATATATATATATACTGTGTGTGTGTGTGTGTGTGTGTGTGTGTGATCCTATTCAGAGAGCTAAGTGTACATACATGCAGACTGCTGCTTTGTTTCCTACCTGCAGGCCCTAAAGATAAAGAACATCTTCACATACTTGTAATACAAAAGATGGGACTGTTCCTTATTGTGTGTTTTTATGTGTGTGTTTGTGTGTGTGAAACCGTGTGTTTGTGAGTGTGTGTGTGTGTGTGTGTGTGTGATCCTATTCAGAGAGCTAAGTGTACATATATGCACACTGCTGCTTTGTTTCAGACCTGCAGGCCCTACAGACAAAGAACATCTTCACATACTTGTAATAACAAAAATGGGAGTGTTCCTTACTGTGTGTGTGTGTGTGTGTGTGTGTGTGTGTGTGTGTGTGTGTGTGTGTGTGTGTGTGTGTGTGTGTGTGTGTGTGTGTGTGTGTGTGTGTGTGTGTGTGGTCCTGTCCAAGTCCTGGACTTGGCTGGGAGGATGGTGGTGCTGCTGCCAGGTTGGAGGGACACGGATGCCATCTGCAGCGTTGCACACGCACCACTTCAGCTGGGTGTGCATGAAAGATTTGGTCCAGTGCATGTTTACATGTGAACACACTTGGTGTGTGGTTTCAGGGGGGATGTAGGTCATGCAAAGGACATAGGGATAGGAACAGAGGGGGAGAGAGAGATATGTGGAGAGTGAAAGATTGAGAGTGGAAGAGAGAGACCGAGACATAAGCTTGTTTTCACACCCCAATTTCCCCCTCTCGTACCCTACACATGTTGGGGGTTTCATTTTCATGTAAATGCGATTAGACGGCTTTGCGGTACCAGGGGCGGGGCTTGGGTAGAGGTGTTGTTGCGTTGTCTCAACGCAGCAACATCAACATGAGTATTTCTAACTGGAGAGACGGTGAAATCATCATGGGAGTGAAGGTGGTGTGTGTGTGTGTGTGTGTGTGTGTGTGTGTGTGTGTGTGTGTGTGTGTGTGTGTGTGTGTGTGTGTGTGTGTGTGTGTGTGTGTGTGTGTGTGTGTGTGTGTGTGTGTGTGCACTCACAACACCTGCTGTGGTGTGGTGCTGTGAACTCTGTTTTCTTCAGATTCAGCTCATTCTGAATTCCATCTGAACATTAAGGCCAAGAAGACATGATTCATTTACAGAAAAGATATAGATTAGCTCTCTTTGCTCCAAATTGGGTTACCTATAGTTGAATAACAACAAAAATGTATTTTATAAAAAAAATATTGTAGATATTCTTCATGTATTTGATCTCAAAAAAGTAATTGTGCTTGCTTATGGTATACTACTGTATTACTTAATTATGACACATAAAACTGAAGGTAAACTGAAGTATTTCGTCCCCTTACATTGTTCTATTGTCAGCTATGCTGCTATTCTCCATGTTTGTTTACGTTCATTACTTAGCACAGCTGTAACAAAGCTCTGCCCTAGCCACTACGACAAACCCGCCCACTTTTTGAAACACTATTTCCCGCCCCAACCTTGGTTTGTTTGACACCTCACAAAAGAGATTTTGAAATGCAATCTGAGTAGGGCCTTTAAAGCTTCAATGTGGTCAGGCTTCTCAGGCATATTTTATTGGCTCTTCATTTCTTATTGTTATGTATGTTTTCTTTCCATCTCTATGAAAACATATTACTTTTTTATTATTATAATTTTTGATAAATAAATTGGGAGAATTTCTTTTTCGGAAACGGGATGATCTGGGTGGCATGCTGGCAAATGAGAGGGAGATGGAGAGGGAGAGAGAGATTGAGTCAGAGCTAGGGAGAGAGACGGAGGGACCCATTGAGAAGAATAGAGATGCTCTTAGTGCCATATGGTGATTTGTCCAAAATAAGTGATGGAGGTGTGTGTGTGTGTGTGTGCGTGTGTGTGTGTGTGTGTGTGTGTGTGTGTGTGTGTGTGTGTGTGTGTGTGTGTGTGTGTGTGTGTGTGTGTGTGTGTGTGTGTGTGTGTGTGTGTGTGTGTGTGTGTGGTGACCACACACAGGCTCGCACCATATGGGTCGTGCTAATCGAGAGATATGTTGCACATGCTCTAATTAGCACCCTGGAGTCAGTGGACGAGGCAACACAATGGCCGTCTGTGTGCTTGTGTGTGTGTGTCACACTGTGTTACAATGCCACGCATTTCAACCTATTATTACACGTATTACAATGGCACATATTATTGAACAAAATGAATTTACATCACACTGTTCTAACCTGTCACACACACATTCAATCACCTATTCATGCATACACACGTTGGGGTAGAGCAGTTGGGGTTACTTAGGTGCCTTGCTCAGGGATTCCTCGACAGATTGTAGGAGCCAGGGATTGAACCAGGAACCTTCCAGTTGCCAGAGGACTACCTCTACCTGTTGAGCTGTAGCTGACCTCAAGCATGAATTATCTTTTTATAAGCTCTTTTCTATATGTTCCTCTTGCTGGAACTGCTTTTCAATTATAATTACTACTACTACTATTACTACATAGTAGTAACATATTATCAATTATAATATGTTATTACTATGTAGTAATAGTAGTAGTACTGGTAGTAGTAGTAGTAGTGGTGATAGTAGTAGTAGTAGCTGGAGTACTAGTAATATTACCAGTACTACTAGTAATATCGGCAGTACTACTACTACTTTTACTACTAATACTAGGTAGTAGCATCCAGCACACATTCAATTATCATTATTTATTTTAGCACATGCATGTCTTAAAAATAAAAGCCTTTGTATTTTTCTTTTACATATTTTCTTCAGAATACACTCCAGCCTATACTGTCTATGATATACTGTGTGTACGGTTCAGGGGGACTCCCCAGAAGCAGCTGCCCAATGCAGGAGCTCTCTGGGGACATGTAAGAGCTGCAGGTTGCCCAGGTCTAACAGCAACAGCACAGAGAGCTTTATCCCCAGGGTGGATGGTGTGGAAAGCACAGCCACATCCAGTGAGTAAATCATTAGCAGGGCTAATCTGCGCCCTGTTGCGTCCACTTCACCAGTAACGGCATGAGCACTAGGGGTGGGAATCTCTTGGTACCTCACGAGTCGATTCCGATTCAGAGGTCAACGATTTGATTATAAAACGATTATTGATGCATCTCGATTCAACATTTTTTTTTATGTACATTTCCATGCAGGATTTTCAAAAATATATATAAACATCTGACTTTACTACTAGGAGTTTGCTATTCACTTCCTACTTGTGAGATGATCATTAAAGACAATCAACATCAATATTTTATATTAGATAAAGTCGGTTCTCTGCACAGAGAACCTGCAGGCAGAAAGGAGTTTTCTGTAGCGCTCTGCAGCAGGCGTGGTCAAAGGGTCTTAGGTTGACCCCTCAAATCCAGGAGCCTACCCCTATATCCTTGAGCAAGATTCTCAACTTCGACCCTCTTCTTAATGATCTGTAACAGTGCATTTAATGTAAGTTGTTGAAGTCATAGCGTAGGGTTGCTGGTGCTGGTAGCATGGAGCTGTGGTGGAGGGGGCTGCTGGTAGCATGTAGCTGTGGTGAAGGGGTGCTAGTAGCATATAGCTGTGGAGCGGGGTGGCGTTGCTGATAGCATGTCGTGTGGTAGAGGGGGGGGCTGGTGGTGGTAGCATATAGCTGTAGAGGAGGTTGGTGGTCGTGGTAGTGTGTAGTGCGTGGCCGAGAGGCGCGGCCTCCAGTAGCCTGCAGGTGGAGTGGGCCATTAATATGCTCACATCATTTCAATAGGATGTGTTGAAGTGCGACACCATCTGTTGCCCTAGGGGGCCACCTTAAACACTTGAACAAACGCACAGACGCATGTATACACACACACCAGGCACGCACACGCATGCACGTAGTCAAGCATATACATGAATACACACGCACGCACGCACGCACGCACGCACGCACACACACGTAGGTAGCTGTGTGTGTGTGTGCTGCTTTGCATTTTTAAAGTTCTGCTTTTCAATTTACACTTATCTCCAAGGTTCTGATTACAAGCACACCACAATAGCGGCTATGACAAAGCACTACAAACACACAGCACATCAAAGACGACTGAGCTCAAAGAACGCGTTATAAGCCTTTAAAGGATTGCTACGAGGACATTGTTGTCTGTTCAGCAGTGGCCTCTGTGTACTGCGCCACTTCAGAGGGCTGGCTGCACACGTCATCCTCCCGGAATTATTCATCATTTCTTTAAAAAAACAAAACTGTAGTAAATAAACAGCCAACATTTTGAAGTTGTATGCCCTTAGCTTTAATGTACACAGTACAAGTACACAAGGAAGTTTTCAATATTAATTGTTTAAAGAGTCGTCATTGCGTCGATTGCTAGAATGCATTTCTTTTTTTTTGGAACGTTTTATGTTAATGTAAGCCTAATAAATGCAATGTAAGGACCAAGATCACAAAAAAAACATTGAATACGTCTAATATGAATAATTCAATATTGCATTACACCGCAGTGAGAATGCTATCTCAACATAATGCACACCACTACATCAGCCTCTTTCACACACCGTGTGCAGAATGGTAAGCAAAAGTCTAAATGCAAATAAGTGCTTTCTTCATTCTGTTTCCTCCGCCCTGCACCTCTGTGCCATTGACATCGGACCGTTTAGTACACACAGGCCGCTGAGTGTAGCGTTCGTTCTTAGTGGTACGAGAAACGGTAATCCTTATTGAAGCATTTGAGAGTTGCTCATCTCCCCCGGGGTTCAATCCAAACTCAATTTGTTCCCCCTGACCCGCTGTCATAAACCTCAAAAGAGAGCGACTCGTGGAGAGCAGATGACTGAGATGACGGAGGAAAAGAGTACTCTCTAATTGAAGTATTTGATGGAGCGAAAAGACAGACTTTTTTGTTCGACATAAATATACATAGTCTACAACGTTCTTGTGCTATCTAATTATTTTAATGGACCCATCAAGCTAGACACTAGTGTTTTAATTGCACAAACTGGCACAATTGTCGGACCAACGTGCTTAACAGCTCTTTCTTGGGCGTAGGCGAGAGCATAACAGAGCAGAGGCGAGTGCCACTTTTTAAATCGAAGAAATAAACGGTGAGGCAAATAGAGCGTCAGACCGGTCTGAGGTAGTGAAGGCGTAGTGTGCTAGGCTACGGAAGACAGGGGGTTCACAAGTGTTTTGATCAAACGTCATTCCATGGTGCCCATATCCAAAAGGATCCCAGCACGCAGACTGTGAGCGGACCTGACCAGGCCAAGGTTCAGTGGAGGAGTTGTCAGGAGGCGCCCGTGGGAACAGAGTGTGGCAGACTGCGGTCGCCTCTGGAGGAACAAGCCTCAGATTAATATTGTATGATACCGCTAATAATAGATGAGCAAATTGGAGACACATCCCTGCAGGGTCTCGCAGAGTCGTGGCGTACGCACGCGCACATGTACGCACGCATGCCAGGCAGCAGCCATGCACACACAGAGACGCACACACATACACACACATACATGCACAGGCATGCACATGCACAGGCACATGCGGTATAAAGTATAAAGGGCTATCTGACATGCATGCATATGAGGGAAGCTGTTAGTCCGTGTCTGCCTGTTTATTTTAGATTTGAGAGGGAAAATAAATTTGCTGAATTTTATGGATTATACACACACGCATGCATGCATGCCCACATACAATATCTCTCTCTCTCGCTCTCTCTCTCTCTCTCTCTCTCTCTTTCTCTCTCTCTCTCTCTCTCTCTCTCTCTCTCTCTCTCTCTCTCTTTCTCAGACATATATATACACACACCGACAACTTACACTACCCTCTCTCTCTCCTCATCTATATATATATATATATATATATACACGCACAAAAACAGATACCGCCAGCTTACGCCTCACTCAAACACTTGAGGTAAGGCCCAGCATATTCAAATTGCAGTCAGGCTTTGGTGCATTCCCAAATAACAGTATCTGCATTTTTATTTCACTGCCTGAATCTCTTTTTGCCCCAAAGAAAAACTCATCGCCTTTATAAATATTCATTTCCATTCACCAAATCCCTTACAGAGACAACAGCTCTACATGCTGCTAAATTGTAGCGCATACTAATGCAGTCGTCACTGTTGTATGGTCTCTATTGTATGGTCTCTATTGTTACGCTATTCTAAGCTCACCCTGAGCATATCAGGTGTCATAACGGAGGATTTGGGTCTTTTTAACACACCATAACTAAGGCCCCACATCCATGTGTGAGTATGAAAGCTTCAGACTCACTGTTCCGGATTAACAGTGCAGGTGAGGTAGACGTCAGTGTGACAAAGAAAGCATTGCATGTTAATTACACACCTTATAGGCATGAGTACATTTTTGGGGGTTTTGATGTTGCTTTTGTGGTCATTAAGTATAAAACTTAATCCGATCCTTAACATATAATTTAAAACCAAACATTTACACATTCACATAAGTCAAGATGATTAAGATGCAATTATTGTTCTATTATAATTTTAATGAAATATGTTCGCACAAGGTCTATAATAACAACGTTAATGATAGGATTTTGTAAAACCGCATGCCTGCCATAATGATGATTACTTGGAGAGAAAAACTTATATCACCATCATAATGTATGTATGTATCTAGTGCTTGTCAAGTCAACATTAATTATACATTACAATCTCAAGGTAGGCTCAAAGAGCTGCAGAGAACCCTGCTCAGCTGAGAATAGACTGAGTCTTCCAACCCTGAGCCTTAGTCATTGAAAAACCCACCAGGGAAAAGCAGGAACCCACAAGCTACACATATAGATGGGCAGTTGTATATTTTGTGCCGTGTTAGAGGACATAACATAATGGCAAATCAATAATGGTTATTCAATTAATCCAAACAAGGCAAATCACAAAAAAAAAACAATCACATCAAACACCAGCTCCTGAATTGATAAATAATAATGAGTCTAGGATAATCAGAACACAGCCAAGTTCCATGGCCGATCCTTTGATAAAGGATAGGCCTCTGCCATTAGCAGATGTTATGAGTCTTGTTAAAAATGTTTGCAGTGGAAAGGTGGACATGGAGAGAGAAGTCAGGGGACATTCAGTCCCAATGCAATCACAGAGCTGGATTAGCTAGTAAACTATGGTCCAATACATACATACAGTTCTGGTTTTCATCATCGTTGTCTAGGTCTCTTTAAAGATGTAGTGTGAGTGGCATCTAGCGGAACAGACAGACATGGAATATAATATTCATAAATGTTTTAATTCGCTAAGATCCATTTGGGAACCTTTTTGAGGAGTGTCGTTGTGTGTTCAAATGAACAATGTTGTATATGAAATGCACCAAACAAGTGTCCCAGAAACGTAACCCTCTCTGGGACCTCATCAACCACTGGCAATTCATTTGGTTACTATCTACAACCTCACCACTAGTGGCCACATACATTTTACACGCGGCATCTTTAAAGTACAGGACATACACAAGTGGCCACTTCTGTGTTGAGTGGCCTTGGTCGGCACACCGTGTGACTGGTATGTTGGTGCTCGCATTGCCAGTCAAAAACGTATTCAAAAGTCACCAAACGAGACTATTTCTAAAATCTTACTAATAGCTGGCCTGTCGGACAAGTTACTCAGGACAAGTTGGTCAGTGCGTATGTGCTGAGCAGCACTGCAGCTCACACACAAACACACAGCACGCGCAAATGCACACATGCACCACACGCACGCACATACAGACCGCATACACATACATACACACACAAACACACACACACGCACTGGTGCAGACGTTTCAAGGCAAAGGCAGTGCAGGACATCGCATACTCACACACTGTGCACACAAGCACGCACACACACGCACACACACACATGCACACAAAGACACACTGCACAAACGCGTTCACGCGGACGCAGACATTGGAAGACAAAGCCAAGATCGATCCCGCATCCCTCCGGAAATGTCTTGCGATATTGATATCCCCCCCCTCCCCCCTTCCGTCTGTTTTAACCGCCCCGCCGCTGTCAAACTCTCCCAGGTAATATGTTCCGCTATAGACTGTAGAAATTGCGATAAAAGAAGTGAAGAGACAATTTCTCACGCTGACAAGGCAATGGCAGGTCGTTCATTTTATCAAATAAAAACTGTTCAATTCAAACATCACGCCGACCGGCATATTAACACACAACTGTTAGCTTCAAACATCATAGTCACGTGATCTTGCAGAGACAGTGTCCCTATAACACGGATTGAGAACATGTCAATAACACAGTACGGTGAATTATGTCTATGTTTTGTGTGTATGCTATGTGTGACTATAGGCTACTGCTGCCTGTCTTGGCCAGGTCACTTGAAGAGATGTTTCATCATTATGTCACATCACATTATAGCTATGGGTTTAATTACACCTAGAGTTTGAGCGTGTGCAATGCGCACGCGGAAACTCTAGTCAATATAATGGCAAAATGATAGATCATACATATTGTTCATTTACTGAATAACGTTGCACAGAAACTTGTGCTTATGTTAGTGTACTAGTATCAAATATAAGTATTAGTAGTTAGGTTGCACATAGGAGAGGTGCAAATAACCTACGTTGGCTACTCTGAGGTTTAGCGTTGAATAGCCGGTGCAGTAGAGATGTCAGTGAGAGTGACCCATGCATGCATGCGCCTGCATGGGCTGGTGGGCTTGCAGGTCGCCCACTGCTGGGGGAGGGGTCAGCCCCACTGCTAATTGAAATACAACGGAGCGATAGCACGGGCCAACTCGGCAATCGGCCAATCAGGCACTGGGTCACGTCTGCAAATGCTATTATTGAGGCTAGTGCTCCAAAAACCTTGCAAAGAAACCGAAGGAGAGAGACAGTCCCCAAGAGACCCTTAGGTTGAGAAGAATTAGGTTGAGATTTAAATCCCTGATTACGGTCCGAGAAATGTTCACAATCCAGCCGGACCAGAGAGGAGCTGTGGGGCGTGGTGTGCTCTTAACTCTGGGTCTCGATAAGAGGTAGAGTTAGAGCCAGCCAAGGGAGGAGCCGGGAGAAGTGTGTCCGGCGTGCTGTCACACTCTATCAGTCTTTCTCCCCTCCTCAAGTTGTACAGCTTCCTGCCACTCCTTTTTCTTCCTCCTCCTCTTCTTTACTGTCTCCCTCGTCTTCTTCAGCTGTGTCTCAGTATCCCACCCCCCTCCCATCTCCCCCCCCTTGTGTGATTTGCTGAACACTGTCCTGATCTCTTTCTCTTTCCCTCTCTAACTTTTTCTCCCTCCCTCTCTCTCCTTGCAACCTTTCTAACTATTTCTGCCTCCCTCTCTCTGGCTCACTCTCTAGCTATCTCTCCATGTCTTACACCTGCTGTCTCTATTTTCTGTTCTCTCTCTCTCTAACCATGTTCTCTCTCTCTCTCTCTCTCTCTCTCTCTCTCTCTCTCTCTCTCTCTCTCCCTTGGAGACAGATTCATCTGATTTAATCTGTGTTTTATCTCTGCGCAAAGCAGCAGCAATTTTCCCTCGACCTTTCTGTGTTTAAGCATGCGAGTTAGGACTGTGAGTAGCCTGAGTTCCTCTGGGGTCGACCCAAGCAGATGCCATCATTACTGGGAAGATCAGCTGTGCCTCCATGATTATGGATGACATGCATACGCTGGTATTCCCTCCATATCTTTAAACCAAACTCTATCGGGAGCTTCTGGGGTCGTGTTGCAGCATATAGCCGTCGAACGCGAACCGGAGCACAGGAAAGTAATAGACTGAAAAGCCCTCAAAGAAGAAAAGATGTGTAACCCCATGAGGGTGATGTATGGCAGGGGGAGCAGTGGAGAGAGTGTGTTGCCTAAGCCACTTGACTTTACAAGTGATCGTTTGCAAGTACAGACAGGCAGGGTCCAGGCACCCTTTACAATGTGTTTGAATTCATGTTCAAAGTGTTAATGAAACAATGGTGAAGATGTTCGGTTCAGCAGAAACACATTTATTGAACGTGTGATTCATCATTGTGCAGTTAATAGCCATAGTTGGGGTCATAAACACACACACACCCACAGGCACACACACACACACACATACACACAAAAATACTTTGTATATTCTTATAGCTGTGAACATTAGTCTGTATATGGAGTTTGTAACATTTTATGATTACTTTCCTACCTTGTAAAAAACTTGTATGCATCAGTTCCCTGCTTGTTTGTTTATTTCCATTTGGATGGCATTTTGTTATTACCTTATGAATAAAAAATGATTAAAAGCAATTATGGATTCAGCTGACTATTATTATAATTGTCGATAACGTATAAATTTTTTTCCACCATTATAATCAATTAAGCATTTAGTCAAATGAATGGCAATTGGCCATCAGTTGTTAACACGCCCAATGCTTGCTTTGTCTAATAAGAAGCCAAGAAACATTTTCTTGGCCACATTTTTCTTTTCTGAAGCCACTTGGTAAATTGACAGAACAATGAATCAACAAAATTATAATTTGACCATTTTTGGTAAATCAATTAATCCAATCAGCAATCAATCATTTCAGCACTCAAAGCCAAAATAATTTCATTACTGATTACAATTTGGTAAATGATGTGTGGTGTGTCAATTGTCAATTTGATTGGATTTTGGGGGAATTATGCATTTCAAATTGTTTACTCATATGCAAATTCTAATTTCATATTCATTCATAATACAGTAATGTTGACATTTTCCATTATGCACCTCCAAAAATCCAAACCATGGTATCATCTCTTATTCTCACTTCAAGAGTGTCCTGTTTTTATCACTATGTGTATCACTATCACAATCCTTGTCATAGCTCCAGGACAGTAATTGTGGTATGTATGGAGAGGTGATAACTACACACACACAAATGTCATGGTGCATTTGCTAGTGTGTGCATTTGAGCATGAAGAGGTTCTTTTAATAATTGAGAAATTGCCAATATCCATCCCCAGGCGAAAATAGGCTTTTTTATTTCAAGCTCAAATGGTTTATCCCAAGATGTGCCAAAATCCTTTTCAGAAGCTGGGGTAGTGTAGCTCAAGGGTTATGTTGTAGATAGTCAAGGAACATACAACAATTGCTGACAACCAAAATAAGGCCCAGTGAATATCGTCATCCCGACTGAAAGTCCTTAGTGACCACACTGGTCACTAAGAAAATACCAGGGGAAGAAAAAATCACTCAATTTTGGACATTTCTCAATATTAATGGTAACGATGATGTAATTCAATGCAAATGTATTGTTGAAGGTGGTTAAAAACATCTGTCTACATAGACGCTAGAAACATATTGATTTATATGATCATATGTTGCTCTCTAATCATACAAATATAACAGAATTTTCATCTTCTAAACGCAACCTGCTCTTATACGAGTATTACAAATAGAGACTTATTATGCTAACAATATTTAAAAGGATACCACAACACAGTGTACAATTAAAAAAGAAAAAGATATCGGCATGCTCATTCATTCCCCTGTACAATAACGCTTCCATGTAGTTTAAGTACATGTGCCTCCTTGCCTCCCCACCTTAAGCCGTTTCACCCTTCCTCAGTTTCAGAGGAAGACATAAATCATCTCCTGAGGGCTCTCTCAGAGGAACAAGCTGACACCTTGGTAGAAACCGATGCTGTACGACTAATGTGGTTTCCTCGGCCTTAGGCCTCTGATAGCCCGGAACCATCACTTAGTGAAGGCTGAGAGTTCGCCGTTCACACAGCCAGTGAGGGTTTTTGCTATGCAATTTGTGTCTTGATCAGATATTGCAGGATACTGTCGTACATGACGCAATCTTCAGATCAGGTTGGAGTCTGTGCTCTTCCGCCAACGCCGTTTTTCAATCCCAAAGAAAATTGACAGGTGCAAGATCATGTGGGAACAAGCGGTGTGCGATGATGGAAGAATAAAAATAGAATACGATAAGGGGGAGGTGAGAAATATGAATGGGTGTTGGATGACTATCTGTCACCACTAGGAGGGAGTTACTGTCAGTCGGTAGATCCCACTTTAATTTCCCTATTGAATGCATACATGTGGCATAGTTTGAGATTGGGGTATGAAGTGGAGTATACATTCAAGTAGGGGTCCCTGATTCTGATTCTGAATGGAATGACCCACCCGTGGAGCTGCTTTTGGCCCAGAACCACTGCACATTTTATGCCGGAAAATACGCAATTCTTTCTAACGTGTCAAAAAGTTACAGAACATTTCATTTTCAGTCTTCAAACAAGCTAGTGATCAAATAAAACCGACGAGGCAATGCAAGCACTCTGCTACACACTCTTTTCCCTATTGCAACCACATTTCAGTGCAGCATTTCAAAATCCCAGAGTATGAAGATCAGAAAGATGTATCAATTACAGTATCATTACAGTATGAAATCCAGGTCATAAGCTGGAAGATACATTGTCTTCAGGTTGAAGTAGAGGACATCTATGGTTTTCCTCCTTTTTTATTACCCGCTATTCTTTCTTTAAATGCATTTATTTCCAAAAGGCCATAATGTGTATGCTTTATTGTCCACAAAGAAATGAATGACGCTATAGCAGAGCTACAATGATACTTCTGTGCAATCAATGGGGCAACTTTTCTGCCCTTCTCAAGCAATTCCACAATCCCACCAACTTTTTCTAGATGCATTGGACTGTATTATTACTTGATGATATTATGAACTTATGTGTTTAAGTTCTTAGAGATGCCTTTGTCCAAATCAACACAAAGAGTGAATATAGTGATATGGCGTGAAGGAGGCAGATAGGTTGGGCATTTTGCTCAAGAATTGCTACAGGTAGGCTGAAGACATCGGGTATTATCCCTAGGACTTTTGGTTTGTGAGTTCAATTCCTGAGTGCCAAACTGCTAGAAAACTGCTCATTCATACTTTGGAAATTAGCTATGTTTTAGTATCATAATCTGGTCAGTGGTTAAGTGGTCATAACATTGATGCGACAGTGTGCTATGATTTAGCCCAGTTACTCAGGTGGTGATGACTGCAGAGGTCCGACCGGGCTCCCCCACTATAACCAACAGGACAGGTTTAGACTCATGGCTTGGTTCCTCCATGTAGCCTGCAGACCTGGCGCTGCCCTCCAGCGCTTTATGCATAAGTGTCCCTGTGGGTTAGGATTCACAGGAGAGAAGCAACCGTTTGACACTGACTGAAAGAGCACAACAGATCGGTAACCACTGCACACATTTCAATAATGTCAATAACACACACACACAGGTCTCTGTGGAACATCAATCCCGAATCGTGTACATGAGGCTTCTGTGCTTTGGTTTGGGCATTTCAAACATGTAACATAGACATTGACATTGATTTTCCAGCACCTCCCATTATTTGTGGATGGGTTGACTTCAATGTAACCGCTACACATCCTTATATGCTCTATGCATCATTTACATACTTTTACCTTTAGGGAATTTAGCTGAAGGTTTTATCCAAAGCAACCATTCATGCACACACCGACGCCGGAGTCAACCATGCAAGGTGAAAGCCAGCCTGTCGGCCAGCTCATGGTCAGAGACGATGTTACCGAGCACATTGTATGTAAGGGATATTCCTTGACTGTAGCCTGCCATTGCTTTCATTGAAAGGTCCTAGAATTGAGTATACAATTAACTAATTTGAATATGTGACATAACATGACAACTCATATGTCAAACATAAAGTAAATAGCTTAAACTAATTATAAGTTTATTCTGTTTTAAATCCTGTTCAATCGTTTGCCTAATTAATTAATAGCTCTAAACCCACCAAGCAAAAACTAATTAGACCCTTTCAACAAATTAAGAACATGACTAATTGGTAATTGAACAGCATTCACGTACACTTTTTTGGAACTGCACAATGATTGCCTCACATTCCCCCATTTATGCACACTCCTACTCAGCGACGGTGTTAACAATGCAAGGCCACAGCCAGCTCGTCGGGAGCACTCAGGGCCAGATGTGCATTCAAAGTCTATCATCAATAAACTTGATAAATGGAGGAGCAGGATCTGTCTTCCAGAAACGGGCAGAAATATTATCCCAGGTTCCTCTCTGCGTTCAATAAACTTGTGTGATGTCCTTCCTAGGAAACGCATGGATGGATAGATGAATGTATAGCTGGATAGATGAATGTATAGCTGGATAGATGAATGTATAGCTGGAAAGATGAATGTATAGCTGGATAGATGAATGTATAGATGGATAGATGAATGTATAGATGGATAGGCAAACAGGATGGATGTAGACAAGACACCCTGCCACTCAATGTGTCATTCCTCACAGTGCACCCCACGCAATACAGACACTCTTTGTGACATCAAAGTTGAGACCCCAACCAACCATGTTCCCCCCACACACACAGACACAGACACACACACACACACACACACACACACACACACTTCAAAGGACAAGGTGGTGGGCGGACACTGATCCACCGGCCACACCGTCACGCCGTCACAGTCTAAAAGCACATTGCAGCAGCTCTGTCGATATTCCATTATGTTGTATAATGTTAAGGCTCCAGAGGACTAGAGTACAATGAGAGATGGAGCGGTCGAGAGATACAGAGAGAAAGATATAGAGAAATTGGCGCTGATGCTAATCCATACTGAGTTATTTGCTCCCTTTCAGAGATGTTTTACGACCGGTATGGTGTCAGAAAATGGGATTTGATGGACTCCATATCCTCCACACTGCGGTTGATTTACAGTGCTTGTAATCAAACTAGAATCGATTCGTTATTTTCTGTGATTGTTCGTCTCCGTATCTCTTTAAAATCTGTAACACGTACCCACTGATATAATCAATCTCTTTTGTGTTTTTTTGGGGAGACAAATATATCATCCATTGTTGGGCTTTTTATTGCCATAGTAGCGTTAAGTTGTAATGCTTCTACAATTTATTGTTGTATTGTATACAATTGTATTGTATATACTATAACGAAGAAACAGACACAGACAAACACGTTCCCACACGTGCATCAACACATGCACAGTGCTAGTTCTAACAAATGGCGATCCGATCCCTCCGGTCAGATTCAGCATCGGCTGCATTCACAAATAGTCAATAACACCGTCACCTCATTAAAGATTCACTTAAAGATATTGAGGCGTAGAGAGTGTAAGGTTTCTGTGCAAAAGACACATGTACCATGGTACACACATACACAGACATTCACATACGGTGCTAATTTGCAGTTTTGTCTTTTTTTTTTTTTGTCTTTTTGTCATCCATCCTACACACACTCACCCACACACACACATACATACACCCACGCCCACCATTTTGGACCAGTCCTCCCTAACCGAAAAACATGATTGCCAATCCAGCACAGCCTGCACTGATCACGTTAGCATGAAATTGACTTCTTTAATTTGCCATAAAGCATTCATGGATCTATGATGCCACTGTTGCTATTCCTCTGGCTTTACCCACTTCATTAAAACATCTAAATCTCCATTCAGCCTTTTTATGTGCGTGTGTGCGTGTGCGTGCGTGTGTGTGTGTGTGTGTGTGTGTGTGTGTGTGTGTGTGTGTGTGTGTGTGTGTGTGTGTGTGTGTGTGTGTGTGTGTGTGTGTGTGTGTGTGTGTGAGAGAGGCATGCGTAAGTGTGTGTATGTGTGCGTGAGAGAGAGAGGCGTGTGTGTGTGTGTGTGTGTGTGTGTGTGTGTGTGTGTGTGTGTGTGTGTGTGTGTGTGTGTGTGTGTGTGTGTGTGTGTGTGTGTGTGTGTGTGTGTGTGTGTGTGTGTGTGCGCGCATTTGTCGGAAAGGGGGGTAAGGGTGTGAGAGAGGGGGGCATATGTGTGTGTATATGTGTGTGTATGCGTGTGTTGTAGAGGGGGGCGAGGGTGTGTGTGTGTGTGTGAGAGGGGGCGAGAGAGAGATTGATCGTAAGCACTTTGTCACCCTCCTCCAAAAGGTAGCAATGTATAAATCAAAAATTAATGGATGGTGTCAAACTACACACACACACACACACACACACACGCACACGCGTGCATATACACGCACACACATGCAAACACACACGCACACAGAAGGACAAGGCGATGTCGAGCGACACATCGGAGGCTCCTGCTCCCCTCCTCACTTAGGGAGTGTACACATCACCCCGCCCACTTTAATTAGCTTCTGAAGCACTTCCACTCCGGCTTATTCGTGTGACGAAAGGATGGCTTTTTATCTGGGGTTCCCGGTGGTGCGGACCGCGTAAGAGTAAAAAGGAAGGAAAGGGAGGATTAAAACGGGGAGGAGAAGAGGGGAGATGAAGGGATAGTTGGAGGAATAACTTCTTTGAGAATGAAAGGTTCAAGGGAATGAGAAGGGTGGTGGAGAGACAGAGAGATACCATGGAGCCTCTTTGTTTTCAGCTGTACAATCCAAAGAAAACTCGCCTTCTGCATCTGTCAGCGACAAGGACTACCCTCCCCCCCCCCCCCCCCCCCCCCACACACACACACACACACACACACACACACACACACACACACACACACACACACACCACCGTGCACCACACCAAATACTCGTGTTTGTTTGTGCATAAGTGTTAGGCATGATTGGCAATAGTTCTATAATGCATGTGAGACTATTAAAGATGTGCGTCAGGCTTCACCATTTCTCCGCTCTTAGCACCATTTAGCTGTCATTCCTTTTTCACGCCATGGTATTCATTCAATTAGCTACCTGCACAACAATGGCGTCTGTTTCCGC
>NC_140275.1:17224873-17238994 GCF_964030765.1 Micromesistius poutassou | reverse complement strand
TCTTGAACCCATTTGTTTGAAATGTCTCATTGAACCATTGCATGCCAGGTGGAAAAGGTCTTATCTCACTTACACACACAGAAGCAAACGCACACCGACTTACATCATGGCACATGCAACACACACACACACACACACACACACACACACACACACACACACACACACACACACACACACAAGCACACCAACAGACATACATGATGCATCAGGCTTGGATTTTCGTCATTTTAGGGGCAAGTTCACATTCCCCATTCACATTTTTTTTAAGGGCACAAAGGCCACATGACAGGGCACGAAAGCTGTTTGGTTAAATTACCCTGGTTTTACCTTTCAGGTTAATACCTTAACATTCTCATTCACCAAGAAACATTAATTATGTATTTAAACATTTGTTTTCATTTAAAAACATTGAACAATCACAGCAGAGCCAAGAGCCATTGCGCCGCACTAAAAGGTAATAATGGGGACAAGAGCGTGGCATACTTTTATAAGACGTTTTGTCTTTCCATCGGGGTTTGACTCGTGTGGGTGACCTCTTGCTCGCTGCCGCGTGGGAGCGTCGCGCGGCTCTGCCTGGGAGAGTATCTGCAGCACATGGATGTGGTTAAGCTCTTAAGGATGACTAGTGGCACCTCCATTCACGGTTACTAACACAAACACTTGCACGCATTCATGCAACCACACACATATGCACATACACACATGACTTTTCTAACAAACAACCATAGGTAATCACTCATATACACACACACACAGTTACAAACAACATGGGTACACATGTTAATGCACTCTATTACATTCAAACACACATGCACACAGACATACACACACACACACACACACACACCCAACCACAACCAGTTTTGTATTTGCTGAGGCACTTGCTTTAGAAATTGAACACCACTTTTTAATCATTTGGGCTTGTTTTTTTCTTTTCAGATACACTTTCCTACAGGAATAGTCCACCTGTCAACTCGTCCTATTAGAGTGGGTAAACAAACATGAGTCTAGTAATTATAATCAAGGCCGTCTGTTGCTTCTCTTCCTGTCATGTTCAGATAAAGTATTTTCAAGCAGACTCCGCAAGTGGAGTAAAAAAAAAGTGATAAAAAAGTGGGAAAAGCAAACTACTGGGGAGCTTGCAGATGTCCCGGCGTTGATGTGGCTTTCATCTGGCGCCACTAGATTTTTCTCAAACCTACAATTAATATGCTATGGATACGCTACATTTCCCATTGTTATGAGTGGTGTATGATACATCCACCACACACACACACACACGCACGCACGCACGCACGCACGCACGCACACACAAAAAGACAAAAAATGCATACAAACACACACATACAAATAAACCCACTCACATGTGCATACACACACAACAGCAACCAAACACACTGTACACACAGTACATGTTCCCCATATTTCTTCAATTGCATTTATGGCGATTGGGGCTGATTGGGTGTTTCAGATTATAGATGCCTTACGGAAAAAACAGGGAAATGGAGCCACTGGTAGAGAAGTGATAATGATGACGGCTGAAGCCCATGTTGAGATACACTAGGGAGAAGCAACTCAATGGACCGAGTGACACTCGACTCAACTCCCCAGAGTGCCCAGCACAGACAAATCAAGACCACCGCTTCTCAACAGCCGATTAAAAACACAGGAGGAGGAGGAGGATGGATAGATGGGTTGGGAGGTGGCTGGCAACGCAGGATGGACTCGTCCATCTGGGATTGAGTTACTTATGTTAACATATGGTGGTGGGATAAAAGAAAAGTCCCATAAATTTACTTTACTTTGAAAAGTCAAATAGAAACTTCCAACTGTCGTTCTTTGTATACGGGAAATGTTCAAGACTGGTGAATTCTTTATTTTTCTTTATTGTTTTCTTCCTTTGACGAGAGTTTTGCAGAGGCCTACACAAAGGCAAAATGCAACACAATCTCATCCATTATGTATGTGCCTTTAACACCTCCTATCCAATGTCTTATTCTTCGATATATGTTGTAATTTCTCCCAGTTTTGTCATGACATGTCTGAGTGTTATGCCTCCTTTATACTTATACACTATATACTGTATATTTTTGTGTGTGTATGTATGTGTGCATGTATCTAGCTTTGCCTCCCAATGGGCGTGAACTCAATGCTCCATTGAAATGTGATTGCTGTTAGTTGTGGTGTCCATGGAGTTCCCTTGCGGGCTCCTAAATCACATAAGAAGATTCTGTATGGTAAAGGACTCAGCTTGCACTTCAGTTCTTTCTTTCACCGCCTTACAGGCACGTCATGTGTGCACGTTGGTTGCCATCTTTGTCTCCAACAGTCGTAGCAGAGGAGCAGCCTGTCTGCTAACTTTCCAGAACTTTCTTGAGATAACCCAATTGGACGGCGCTCCACTAACCTCGTCCTCTCAACAGTTTTCCCCCCAACGAAAAAATAACCATTTGGAAAAAAAAGACTGCCTAAGATAGACTTTAAGTAGAACACCCTAATTTCGTCCCAGAGTAAGAAACTTTCTAGGACCCCTATTTCGGAAATTAAACCATGAGCAAGGGAACTTGGTGAATATAATAGTCTTCATCTTCGAGGCTGTCAGGAGAGCTTCCAAAAAAAGAGGGTAGAAAGGGTTGGAAAGAATAACACCAAAAATAAAATCAATGCAGCTGTTGCTTGAAGTCGATTTTCACTTCCCACCTTGTCTTACTGCTCAGACTAACAGAGAGGAAATTTGCTCCGAGACGCACGCACACCGGATCCCATGGGTCTGTCACCGTGCCTAAATGGTATCACAGTCTTTTTAGACTGTGATATTGTGACTGCAGTAACCATCAGGCCACAGTAATGCTATTTTGTTTGCTTTGGGCGTTGCTGTATGTTTGTGAAGCTGCAGACACAAACTAATGCTATTTTGTTTGCTTTGGGCGTTGCTGTATGTTTGTGAAGCTGCAGACACAAACTGTTCAATTACTGTTGGCCCTGCTGCATTTGCCTACTACTAACATAGGAAGGATTGCTGTTGTTTGTTACTTAGTTTCTTTGGTGTCACATCCAAGGAGAAAAAGCCTGGTGTGTTGAGGCAAGGTCTTAAAAGCTTATTTAGAGTGATTGTTAAAAAATAACATAGAAAGGAGAAGAACGGAAAGAAAAAAACATGCTATTTTGGATATTCTCTGGCCTTGTTTAGTTGTGGCAATTTAACATGTTGTGGGGGAAGCATACCAAATATTGACAATGGAGGGAACAAAATAATAATATAATAATAAGTCATAAATGTTGTTTTTAAGGAATACAGTGTTCCATTTCTGTGTGGCAAATGGCATTTACTAAATGCCTCACACTCTAACATGTACTACATTTAACATTTCTCTTAAATGTAGCAATGCGACCAATGACTGTAAAATATGGGACCTACGAATCGTGGAAATTCAAACCAAAAGAGACATCTACTTCTGTTGTTTTCAATCAGTTCAGTGTGTGTGTGTGTGTGTGTGTGTGTGTGTGTGTGTGTGTGTGTGTGTGTGTGTGTGTGTGTGTGTGTGTGTGTGTGTGTGTGTGTGTGTGTGTGTGTGTGTGTGTGAGAGAGAGTGACTGAGTGTGTCTGCGTGCAAAGTTGTGTGTTAGTGCTAGTGTGTCTGTGTGTGTGTGTGTGTGTGTGTGTGTGTGTGTGTGTGTGTGTGTGTGCGTGCCTACGTGGGCGCCTGAGCCTGGCTGGTGACTCACGTGCCGCCGGATGGAGGTTCCCTGCGTGCTGACTCGGGGGCCTATGTGAGGACACCTGGTCGTCTGAGGGAACCACCGGCGCTGCTGACGCCCTTGAATTCGCTGACAGCCGGCCCGAGTGAAAGCACTGAACGCAGAGCATCTGGCCCGCTTCCTGCGCTCAGAAGCACCGGGGCCAGACACAGGACGTCGCTGGGAAACACACGTGTGATCATAAGGAGATCAGACAAGGTGGCCGGGAGTGGGATGTGCAAGTCATGCTGGGCCATGTTTGCCAGCTGAGAGGGGGGAGCGGAGGAGGAGGAGGAGGAGGTGGTGGGGGGGCAAAGTAAATGGATGGAAGGGAGTTGGAAGGGAAATCAGAGGAATGTTGAGCCAGTCCGTTGAAAGAGCCTTGACCTGGGCGACTCGGGGACGTTTGATGGTGTGTTTTGTGTGCGTATGCACGGATGGCGTAGGATGTGTGTGTTGTGTGCATCTCTCACGCACGTCTGTTTGGTTTTCTTCACAAATGGCGTTGACATCTTAAACACATTTATTTATTTTTGACGGCTGCTCTTTCTATTCTGGTTCTAAATAAAGGACCCTCATGTACTTTCTCCCACCTATATCCAGAATTGCAAACTCAACGGTTGTTTTAACGCACCAGGGTTGAAATGTTGTTCAAATAAAACTAAAGTACAATCAACTGCAAGCTCTGGTTTGTTGGAACCCAGCCACTGAGACACTACCTATATGGTCAGCTTCCCCTGTTTACTATCCAGATTTAACTCATTATCATGGGAGGAAACAATAGAGAGCTTTCAAACCGACATCACGTGTACGTCACCACTGGTGGATGGGATTCTGCCACAACTTCTAACTGCCTAACTGTACAAGAGTTTTTCAGAATGAGAAAAAATCTATATATTGTTTTTGTTAAATACTGTTGTCCAGGATATAGTAAACATTTTTTGCAAGCACTATACAAATCAGACTGGATGGATAATATTATTCGTAGTTCCCATCTCTGCAGTTATATTTCAGAACAGTATTCGGAAGGGCTCTACACACACAAAGACATACATACATGTCTTATCAAAGTCAACGTAGGTAATAGTTCAATAAAACAACCATCACATCTCTCTCGAAGTTCAACATGGCTAGTAAATAATGGTTAGCAGCATATGTTATCATGATGATGGGGGCAACCTTAGCATGCTGTAGTAGCTTCAGGAAAAAAAAAAACATTGCATGGTGCACATGGTGGTGGCTTCTGTCACCAATTTGTAGCACAAGACACAGTCACGCCATAATGTTTACATTGACGCAATCAGTCTATAAGCTAAAGCTCAGGGACATTGAGATTAAAGTTAGGCAAATAAAGCCGGGCAATCGACTGTGACAATTGCATCACATGCACTATGATTGTGTTTGCGAGTCGCAACTTAATATTATATTTCCATTATACATTTTTTTATATGATGGAAAAGTATTGCCTTGCAATTTGTTATACATGAACAAACGACCGTATTCCGGCATGTAAGGATGGTATGCTGAATGGCTATTTGGTTCTGTGGAGAAAATAGTGATGCATGTGGATATAATTTGATGTTTTTATTTTTTTTCTAATACTGCCTTAGGGGACACAGCATGGTCATGGTCGTATGAAATATGTGTGCTTTGTTTGCTAAATTTTCAGCTGGTATAAATGTGACTTTAGGATAGTCTATACCAAAACTGAAACAATACAAATAAGTATAGTATGCTTTCAAAGTTAATGCGTAGGCAGCCTTGCAAGCATGTCTGAGTGTCTTGCTGGTCACTATTTGTCTGGCCCACTCGGGGCGATCAATGGCTTCCTCAACAAGACTCTCATCATGGGTGTGTTTGCTGAAGATCACTGCTATCTCCGAGGTGAGTGTGGAACTACCTACTTAAGAAGTTGCACTCTATTTAATATAGGCTCAAATCCTGACCCAGAGTCCAGTTAATAAACCATAAACCAAGACCACCGTCTTCATTTCACAGACCCGAGGAAATGCTGCCCAAAAAATAGAACATCAGGGAGATTTTTTATTGTACTTTGGTTTTATTCAGGTTACAGGTTTTTTTTTAAAATCAGAACTTGGATAGAGGTTGCATCTTAACAAGCTAACGAGAGAAGACCAAGGTGACGATTCTATGTCAAAAAGGTTCTCACTGACTTATCTTATACTCAATTGGTATCAGGTAACCAGAAATGTAGCGAACCTTAAACAGACGCAGTCAGGCACAATGTTTTTTAGTAGTGATGCACACCAAAACAGATGGGCAGAGCATGAGTCTATCTATCAGGCTTAATGATGTTCTCTCTCACGCGGTGACTGTGTTTGGGCATCTGCACAAGCCCGCAAGGTGCCTCCTTGATCTCCATTTAAAACTCATATTGACATAAGCTGTAGTGACAAGTGTTCAGTCTGTTTGTTGAAGATATTGGCTTAGCAGCAATGTATCTGCTTTTAACTGCATTGAACGTCATGAAATTACCCTTGGTGCAGACATAAGTGGAATGGAACGCTTTTTTGCAAACACATGTGCACACACACACACACACACACACACACACACACTTGAGTACATGTGCAAACTGAACCCGCTCAGCCCAGCTGTGAAGATTTCGCCATCTCTGTGCTGGATTAGCACACCATGCGAGGTGAAGCAGCGACTGAATGAGAACCAGGGCTTAGCTAGATTTAACCCAAATCGCCCACTGCTTACTTCCTGTAAAACAGCCTGATGAATGTCTTTTTTTGCCGTCAATTCATGAAGCAGACTGTTAAGTGTCGGGATTAATCGGCTTAATTTGTGTTACATCCACTTAGGGAATGCAGTTCTCATATCAATTACCAGTCATTTTAAAAACAAGTATGGACAAATTGTCAATTTCTTTCAATTTTCTTTCAAAAAAAAAAAGAATGGTAAATGTGAAAAACATATTTATAAACTTTATCTTTGTCTATTCATTTGTAATTATGTTTGGCTTTCTTAGAATGAAAACATCAAACAAAGCATACATTAGTTATTAGTATTATTAGTATTCCATAATAACACACAATTGTTAATTGACAAGTCAATGCACAGATTCAAGTCAGCATTTCACTCATCCTCTTGTCATGAATATTATTCATTCTGACAGTCGCCTAGCTAGCGGAGAGGGGGGTGCTTGATTGTCAACTTGGAATGAAATTGTAACTGACTTGCCTTGACTGATTTGTTTCTGTTTTCAGGGCATTACTTCCCTTGGTATAAATGAAGCTCTTTTTAAATCTCTATCTCTTCTCTGCTTTCCTCTTTCTATCAGAGGCATTAATTATAAAGCACTCACTGTGGTAATGACGACGAGTAACACGCTACATAAATATAAAATGCTTTATATTTGGACTCAGTTGGGCCCAGTGGTGTGAGCTTAGAGGGTATTTTGATGAGAAGCTATTAGGGTGGTGAAAGAATGGTGGAGTGTTGTTGATTAACAGGGATCAGCTGCCGGTCTGAGCAGGCTCACCATGGACCACGTCGCTTATTACTGCACTAGTGTGCTTAGCAGCAGCTGTGGCTTGAACATGCGGAGCACAATGCCATTTAACCACACATGAAAGGAAAGCGGAGAGATAAATGAAACAAACTCTTGAGATAAGTCATCGGAATGCTTTTGCAAAAACACGTGCGACTTTGCAGTGCTTAGAGTGTGGGTGCCTGTGTGTTTCTTTTTGAACATAGTCCTGATGAATATTTGAACAATAACTAAACTGCAGCAGCACCAGACAAAGAGCAGCATGTGGGGTTATTAGGACTTATTGTATATGAATCCTTGTTTGATGATTTCCAGCCGGTGCCTCACAAAAACAACTGTTTTTAATCAGAAGGGGTCATGTCACCAAACACTAGATATTGTGCAGCTTATTAAAGTCAATCAGTGTTTTAATACACAAATCAAAATAACATTTCGAGAAAAGATTTGGTGCAACAAAACAACAATAAGAATACTTACAGAAACAAGACACAAATGGCAATTATTATTATTATTATTATTTTTTTTTCGATTTTCTACTTTTTCTCCATTTTAATTTTTTTTTATTATTTGGCGTGTGTGTGTGTGCGTCCGTTTGTGGGTCTGACAGCCAGCACAGCACTGGCGCTCCGCTCAGTCTATTCCCACCAAGCTGTTTGTTTCACTCAGTAACCGCGACGATAAAAGCTTTATTTATTATTATTTTGTTCTACCATTGTTGCATTACAACTTCACCACAGTTGCCATGTTCTCGCTGCTCCCGGTCTGTTTGTCCACATGCCAGTGAGGGAGGGACGACAGTCAGTCAGTCAGTCCAGGGTTTTAGACGCCGTCCCCTTCACTAGCTGATTATACCAAGGGATGACTGCCACTAGGGGTAGCAGATTGTGGTCATGCATTCTGTCATATCCCGCTGCCTGGTGATTTCTGGTGATTTCTGGATCATCTCACATGTGTGTTAGCCCTTGTCTATTTTACGATTCGTATTTCCTTTTTCTGGCAAACAAAAACGTCAATAAACTTCAATTGGAACAATCACAACAATCTGAAACGGAAACGGATTACTCAGTTCCGTGTACGCAGGGTCCCTGAGCCCGGACATTGGCTGAGGAATTATGTACCCTCAATGGCCTTTTGACGTGCCTCGCATGGGAAAATGTCATCTCAGCTTCGGGTGGGAAAAAAATAGTGTTTTAGTGTAGATGTAACCTAAACAAAAAAAAAAGACATGTTTTCAAATGTATTTACATTCGTGTGGATATGGTGTAAGAGCTCATCGACTCGCAAATTCATCACACACATTTCATTCTCGCTGGAACGATGATGGAACTGGGTTGCATGATGTAAAATCATGTCTCTTTTCGCCAAGGGGCAGCTCATTTGCCTATCAAAGGTGGAACGAAGCAGACCAAAATGATTGCCATTGTTTCAAAATACCATAAATTTTAATCACAAATTGCCATTTGTCACCCGCCCAGTTTCAGTTATTACCAAGCCAAGTGTTTCCATGGAGTTGGCCCATAGGACCAAAGGAAAAGGGAGACCAACAGCAAATTCCATTAGATTTCCAAACAGGGTGATTGCGAGGCTGCAACACTTTCTCATTAAATTATGAATCAACAGAATGACAACAGAGAGTTCTTGTTGAGCAGTCATTTCAGCTTGAAACACATCGCTCCCCCGCTCCCATCTCCTCCCTAGACCTTCACAGAGGGCTTACCATCTGTCTCTCTCCATCGCTCCCTCTCTCTCACTCTCACATGCACGCACGCACGCACGCACACACACACACACACACACACACACACACACACACACACACACACACACACACACACACACACACACACACACACACACACTCATACTAATTGTTAACTCATTACTCAGATGTGATGCCTTTCCTCTTTTAAGAACAATTAAAAAACAGGTTGACCTAGCTTTCAGCGAGGACCCTGTACTGTTTGCCACTATTGTACTTCCATAAGAAACTCTTAATTTTGTTCTTTTTCTATCTTGTTTTGTGTATTTCATGTATTACCTCCATCCTAGCCCATGGCCAGGATGTAGTTCTTTAACCTGAACAAAGCCTCTGGTACATCACCCCTTTGTATGTTAGAAAGTCCTTCTCTCTGTGTGCCATTTGCATGTAGGATTAACTTTTGATATGAAGGCACACAATGAAGAAGGATGGACAATGGGAAAATTCATTTCTCAGTGGCCATGCCAACAGAGAGTATTATTACTCCAGCAAGAGAATGTCCTCCCGTTTGAACATCTGACAAAATAATGACAAACATGAATAATTCCGCAATGGACTAAAGCCTGGAATGGCAACGGAATAGCAAAATGAAAAGCAAAGAAAAAATATATAGTTAAGACATACTTCTCTTCTTCTTCATACAGTTCATACTTCCAGTCATAGTGTGCTGTCTTGGTGCTTGTTACAGATAATTATCCCTCTATTCTGCAATGTGCAGAGAATAACCATTTTGAACTCACGTTTGGCTGTGGCCATTGGGATTCCTGTATTTTCTTCAGTGGTTGCTGTTCTGAGGCTCTGATGTACATCAGAAGGTATCCTGTCTATGCAGCCACAATTAAGTTCAGTGGGTCTGTTCATAATAGCAAAGAATGTCAACTGTGTTGCAAAAGACAATACAAAGTATTAATAATAGCGACGGAATTATGAATTTCCATTATAGTTTTTAACGTGAATCTTAATAATTGTGAATATCCTCACGAGGAACTGGAAGAATTGGTCTAGCTCACAATCCTTTATTGATTTCCTAATTGATTTTGAATTTGCTGCAAGCAGGAGTCAGCAACCACTTCAATCTCTTTAAAAAAGAAAGAAACAAGATTAGAAATAATGTATGAGATACACATGGCGCTGACAGGCTAAACAGTGTCCGCCAAAATATCAACATTTATGTGATGAAATGTCTGGTTCCCAGGCTAAAGCATATGATAAAAGATCACATTTTCTGAAAATAAATGTATTATCTTTGTTACATCTTTATATGTGATTAGGCTTTGTCCAGACTCAGTTTGGGCATCAGTAAATATCGGTATACAACCAACAGACACACACACACACACACACACACACACACGTGTGTGTGTGTGGTATGTTGTCATATTGTATCATGGTGTCTCTGCCGATTCCTATCCATTTATTATATATATCTTCATTACAAAGTACCTCAGTGTACAAAGTGGGACTACATGTACACCAACCGTTAGGGGTGGTGGATCACTAAGTTGAATAAATCAAACCGGTTTATTCCATGTATTTCATATTTGGCAATAGGAAGCTTGATTTTCCATGACCAATGTAGGAACTGTTTATCTCAGTTTCACAACAATGCATTTTACCCCTGCTATTATTCCGTGACAAATTTGGGGTTTAAAGTGTCAGCAGGCATGATGAGATAAAGATCTCTTTAAAGGGTTCAGGAACATGCATCATTTACTTAATGTCTACACAGGAGGTATTTTTATGAATGTTATTTACAATTCATTGTTTCATCTTCCATTGTGAGCATTGACATTTTTTATAAAATAGATTGCTAAATTATCTATCACTCTGGAGATTTTTGTTGCTTGGCTGATTCATTAGTTAATTTGTTTACTTTGCTCTGTGTTTGATGAATAGTTGTATTTATTGGCCACTGCCATTCTTTAAATCAGATCAATCAGCCACCATTTTTTTTCACCCTCCCTCTATATCTTATAAAAGTGTTTCGCTAGGGCTAACTTTTCCATTGTGGTGAGTGTCATGTGTCTATTCTCACTGTGGCATGTAGCTTTTAGAAAATAGGCCTCTTTGTGAGTTCTCTCTTGTGAGATATTCTTAGGTGTCTGGTACATCTGAAGCAGAATCAACGTCAGTTAGTCATGTCTCTCTTATGGTTAAGAGCATCCTTTTATCCGTCTATGTATTAGATAATTATTTCCTGTACTTTTATTTACTGTGCAAACAATGGTGTTGACAAGTGTGCCATCTTTCAGAATAAAACTATAATAAATGGGATGGGATAACATTAATTTGACCCATTGCTGTATATCTCAATCGGATGAACTCAGAGATAACTAACAGCTGGGTGAGCAGCAGGGGAAATAGGACTCAAAAGCACGACTCGGGAGGCAGAAGTCTGTACAAGCATGGTCTTTACTAGCTTTACTAGGTGTGTGCATGGGTAATCAGTTGTAAATCAGGCAGAAGGCAAAGACGTGGTCAGGAGTAAACGGGCAGGAATCAGAAAACCGGGAACCGTAAATATCACTGACGCTTGATACAAAGAACAAAGACGAATTGGCAGAGAGGAAGGGAAACACGCTGACTAAAAACACTAGGAAGGGAGAGTTAATGAGGGATGGGTGAAAACAATTAAACCAAGTCCAGCGATCATTATTGCACTGTTTGTATAGTCACAGCCATTACATGTATGTCACCACCACCACCACCCACCCTCTCTACCACCACCCTTGTCTCCCACGCAAGCACCCACAATGCCCAGCCTCTCTCTGCTCCTACTGTGAATCTCCCCCTCTTCCTTCTGTTGCAGTAGGGGTCAGTAAATCAGCTGGCTTCCCCTTAATTAAAGTAGCTCACATACAGCCATCTATCATTATGGATCTTCCTCCACAATATCTCCATAATTCATGTAGCTTCCTTCTCCTCCTGCTCCTTCTCCTCTTCTTCCTTGTTCCACCAAGTATTTGTTTATGATTCTCTGTATCTGTTTTGTTTTTTGTACCTTCTCTTCGATGTCTAAATGGCTTTAAAGAACAACGTATAGATTTATTCATATAATGTTGAGGGGGCTGTAACATTTGAACGTCTCTTTTTTATTTCACCCAAAACTGATCTGCATTCAATCGATTTTTTCACTTCTCTCGCCAAAATAAATTGGCTTCATTCGCACCCCTCCCAATCTCTCTTCAATCTGGATCGTTCCCTCTCCTCATCCCCAGCCCCCCCTGTTTTTTCCCATTTACCCCGTGGTATTTGTTATTTCCATATGCGATGTCCTTGGTTGGTGGAACACTGCAGTCTGAGGCATGGGGCGTTGTTCGTCAAGCTATGAGTCATGAGCAGTAGCGTTTTAATAGAAGGTTGATTGTGATATACACGGCAGATGTCTGTCTCAGATTGGGTGGCTATTCTCTCTATAATCACGGCGTACACAATTAGAGATACCATGAAAGGGAGAAAATTACATTGTTGACCTTGTTAGCTTTTTCCACCGTTTTCTTATTCAGCCTTTTCAACAGAAGTGGAAGGATGTATTTGTCAACGTTTATCCAGATATAGCTTGTTTCAATCACATTTAAGTTGCACCTCATCATATCATGACATTTTTCCGATCCAAAATGAAAAATAATACTTGAGGAATACGTAAGGAATACTGAACATGATCATGATGCCTCCTTCTAATAAATCTGTTCTTAAAAAAGAATATTTTGCAAATACAATACACTACCTTAATTTGTGATTTTGGAGACTACAAAAGACACAAAAAGTCCATAGCCCTTCATTGTAATCTGTAATGAAACTCGGCAAACAGGCGAGTAATTGCCGCACATTACTTGAGAACTGATTTTGCAGTTCTGTTGACGCTTTTTGCATTAGTGTTGGGACTTCTGCAGTTGAGTTGTGGCTTTTGCATTTGTGTTTTCCATTAATGCCCTTGTGCTTTTTGGATTTGTAAGGCGTTTTGGATCTTCTGTTCGTTCATACATACACTTGCCCCTGTGTCTCAATGGTGATTTGGAGAGCGCGACATCTGCCGTGTACACAGGAAATAAAAACACAGACATCAAGTCATTAGCGGTGAACACCATCCAATCCATTCTCTAAATATGATTAAAGCATTGACAAATGGGCCATTACCCTGGCACACAAGGAGAGCTGTGACACAAGCAAAAACAAAGACGAGAGAGAGAGAGAGAGAGAGTATTCTATTTTGTTGTGTATCTGGGCGGGTACGAATACATTCTGTGTGTGGCAATGTATTTCAACTGCTCATTTGAGAATTTGAATCAATGTGGAGGATGAGGGCTAGTGTTAGTATGGGCAGGGGAGTGATTTTAGCACACAAGAAATAGAGAGAGAGAGAGATCGAGAGTGCAGAGAGATGGGAGAGTGTTTGTGTTTGTGTGGGTGTGTGGGGGGGGGTATACTGTGTTAGGGGACCAATCTGCCGAGAAAAAAAAGTGACAGCAGTAAAAGAGAAGAAGTGTAGACCTCTCCAGGGAGGATCTCCAGACATTAATCTCCCACACTCTGGAACGTACACAACCTGGATGCTGAGAAAAACAGCCTGTCCCGATGGATGGAGAGAGCGAGCGAGGGAAGACAGGGACTAGGGAAGGATTGGAAGGAAAAAAACATGCATATATTGTGCTGCAAGAGAAAGCGAAGGACTGTTGCATTTGGGAAGTAAGAGGCAGAGGCAGAGGGACATAGAAAATGGCAAATGTGAAATTCAGATTTGATGGATTTCTATAAGTGGATGTAGATTTACAATTTGCATAACCACATTGAAGCCATCAAACATTCGAGTCAACCACCATATTTGTGTTTTTTTAATTGTATTTATCCAAACCATTTCCTCATTTGGAAGATCTTTGTTTTTTCTTATTATAATGTATGGCTTGTTCACATTGACTTCTAAACATCTGCACTATGAACAGGGCGACAGAGTTTTGCGATGTGGATAAATCTCCCTGAATAAAGTGTATTTGTTCCAGTTGAAAGCGGTAGTGTCAACAAAGGGATAAAGACAATAGACAATGAGGAGTTCCCGGAAACAACAAATAAACCTACAACAGAACATCTGTTTGTCTTTTCAAAA
>NC_140275.1:17192373-17219873 GCF_964030765.1 Micromesistius poutassou | reverse complement strand
CCCACTCCCTTCCTCCCTCCCCCATCTCTCCCCCTTCTCCCCCTCCCTACACCCCTCTGTTGTTCCTTTCTCCCTCCCTCCCCTCCCTCCCACCCCCAGCCTGTGAGCTGATGAACCGGGGCATCCTGGCGCTGGTCAGCTCCATCGGCTGCATGTCGGCGGGGAGCCTCCAGACGCTGGCCGACGCCATGCACATCCCCCACCTCTTCATTCAGAGGGCTCCGGCGGGCTCGCCCCGCTCCACCTGCCCCCCGACCGGCCGCGTGCCCGGCACCGACGACTACACGCTGATGGTGCGGCCCCAGGTCTACCTCAACGAGGTCATCATGCAGGTGGTGTCCGAGTACGGCTGGCAGAAGTTTGTGCTCTTCTACGACTCCAACTTTGGTGAGGATAACGGTTTCACAGCCTCCAACCTCGGTTTTCTTCTTATACTTCTTCTTCTGTTATTTATAGTTGTATTGTATCGATTTTTTTATTTTGTGGATATATAAATATAGATTCATTTTCAGATTTTCATTCTTTTCATTTTGTTCTTTCATTCTCATAATCCGATATGGTGCATTGGGTCTGGGTGAGGGTAAACAGGAGGTTTTCATAGTTTCAAAGGGGAGCAACTCATATACATGCTCAGGACGAAGAATTTGTCCTCTCTCTCTCTCTCTCTCTCTCTCTCTCTCTCTCTCTTCTTCGTTATCTCTTGTTATTTCTCTCTCTCTGTTCTTCTTTAAATCTCTCTCTGGCTGTTGTGCGTTCCATCTCCAGCAGCACATCCCTAGAGAAAGGAAGTAGTTTGACACAACTGGTGCTACAGTGACTGGAAAATAGGCTCAAAATGTACCCTGATAGGCCAGGAATATCTCATTGTGTTTCGACACTGTTGCTGTTGAATATTTGTAGACAAGGTCAAAATCCATACCGTAGCGCAAATTCACACCGGTGTACTTTCTATACTGTTTATACCATACACCCCTAGTAGACACTGTTGATGTTGATTTGTTGTAGTAAGAAACTGTTGATGTTGAATATTTGTAGTTAGACACTGTTGCTGTTGAATATTTAAAGACCGGGTAAACCAAAAATAATTATGGGTTTTGAGTTTATAATACCACAGGAAAATATATTATTAACCACCCTGCAAAATTTGAAGGACTAAAAAAATCGCGAAGTATATAAAATTATGCTTCAAAGTTGATGAAAAATGAGCAGTAATCCCTGGCTCAGGACGGTGGGGGCGTGTGCGCTGCAGGCCAGGAAACCACGCCCATCACCGGAGAGCCAACTGCAAACTGACAATTCAAACCAGACTCGTGAGCGGTAAAACCATAGACGGGTGAAACCACAGAATGCTAGTGCGCGGTTAATGTATTTATACCTAGAGGGCAGCAGGGGGCGGGTTTATGTGAGTAAGACCGCTTTACGTAACGCGGTCCTCGATGTAGACCCGCCCATTTTAAACCTGCACACAGAACATTCTCTGAGGCCTAGCTCCTCAAGGAAATGATGAATGGGAAAAATATTTTTTACATGTTTTGAGGGACACATTGAAGGCCTAATTAATATGATAAGAAGAAAAATACTGAATTTGGTTTACCCGGTCTTTAAGCAATAGATCACGACAGGCTGTGGTATGGTGTGGCTGTGGTATAATGAGAACATTTCACTGACTGAAGTGATCTATTGCTTTTATAAAACGGCTACGTAAGTATGGCGAAATGAAAGTCACAGACACCCTCAATTTTGAAAAAGCAAGAAAGTCAGAAAAGCATTTTTTTTAACAAATACAAAAAAGTAGTCCCTCCTGGCTGCCTGCAAAGTGTACAGTGGTTGCTATGCAACACACTCTAGCGTCCTTCAGAGAGAAGGCTAGGCTAGAGACGGTAGCTTGGTTCGCAGGCAATTTAGCCTACTATCGAGCAGTTCACTCACCGTGCACCTATTGCTTTACAACATTCTCCATCAATCAGTATAATTTTAGGCTTCAGTGAACTATGCTATTGCTTTTATATATAAATAAACAACAGTTCAAGTTAGGCACGGAGTGATACTGGACTCTGTAAACTGAACGGTTGTCATAGCTGTGTGTATACTCTCAATATACAACAGTTGGGAACCAATCAGATTGCTTGATTTAAGCCACCCATTTTATAATTGTAGTTGGACACTGTTGCTGTTGAATATTTGTAGTTAGAAACTGTTGCTGTTGATTATTTGACGCACAAAAGCTTGAGCTACTGCAGCTTAAGGATAGGGGAACTGCAGTAGGAGGAGAAGTTAGTAAAGGCGTCGTCTGTGTGAAGGATTGCACTGCATGAGCTCAGTGGTGTGTGACGACTGGATGTGCATGTGACCTGAAAGTACTGAGAGTTTCGCAGCATGCCGGAACATTAGATGGCTAATGGATACTGGTGCAGTTAGGTGGTCCGTCACTGTACGGATAACACATGCACGCACACACGCACACACGCGCCCACACAGGCATGTAACCATACACAGATGCACACGCACAAACGTGTGTCCATGCAGGCAACCACGCACAGAAACACAAACACACACAGACACACACACACACACATACACATACACACACACATAGACCTGCACCCAAATGGACAAAAATGCTCACACATAGACACACACACACACACACACACACACACACACACACTCACATATATATACACACACACACATACACATGCACACACCTACACATAGAAGGGCACACACATGAACACATAAAAATACATTAGAGAAGGGTCATGAATATAACACATGAATAAATCAACAGATATAGCTACCTAGCCCACGCTCATATTGACTCAGGCGCTCGCTGATTGCATAAATTCTCAGAAACAATGTATTTTTGCACAAGGTAAACAATACTAGATGGTTACTGTGCAGAGCCAGTTATCAAGATTCTCTGTCTTTGTTTCGCTCTCTCTCTCTGTCTATTTCTCTCTTTCTATCTTTGTCTCTCTTCCGCTCTCCCTCTGTCGCCTTCTCTCCCTTGTTGTCCCTCTCTCCCTCAGTCTCTCTCTCTCTTTCTCATCATCTTCTCCCTCTCCAGTCCATTAACTCTAACACCAGATTAGTAATGTCCCGTGTCTCTTTTATAAAGTGCTACTCTGTCTTTTCACTCTCACAGCGCTTCTCCGCAAGCTAGCGCGCAGCTATGTGGCTGTATGCAGACATTGATGTATGCATAGCTTCTGTGGGCGTCTGCGTGTTGCATTTGTGCATTTGCATTTGTGTGTGTGTGTGTGTGTGTGTGTGTGTGTGTGTGTGTGTGTGTGTGTGTGTGTGTGTGTGTGTGTGTGTGTGTGTGTGTGTGTGTGTGCACGTGCGCGCTTGCAGGGGCAAACGATGATCTAACTAATATGCTGTGGCAAGTAATGTGTGAGCAGGAGGACATAATAACTCAATAACTCTTTACTCATAATATCACCATTTGTTTGAACAGTATAAACACACACTCCCTTATACATTCTGTGCAGTGTGCATACATATCTACCCATAACCCATAATGCTTTGCAGCCACTATCTTGTGGCATCAGCCTTCCTCCCGATGGAATGGAATTAGAGAAGCTCAGTACAGAGACAGGTTATGTCGTTAACACATGAGGAAACATGCCCCTATAGATTTAGCAACCAAGAGTCCCAGTCGCATTCTGCCGTCTGCTCCCTTAAGTTGCTTTGAAACTGCCTTCTTCAGCCAATTTCAGCTCAAGCTGAACACATTACAAATGAGGGCAGTTGTCTTTTTATGGTGTTTCTGGGACACCCAAACATCCTCACCTGTGTGCAACGCTCTCTCTCTCTCTCTCTCTCTCTCTCTCTCTCTCTCTCTCTCTCTCTCTCGCTCTCAATCCCTCCCACTTCCTTTCACTCTCTCTCTCTCGCTCTCTCTCTCTCTCAATCCTCACTCTTTCTCTCTCTCAATACCTCTCCCTCTCGTTTTTTCTCTCTCGCTCTCTCACTATCTCTCAATCCCTCTCGATCTCCTTCTCTTTCTCCTGCTCCATCTCTCTTTTTTTTCTGATCTCTCCCTCTCTTTCTCCCGCTTTCTTCCCTCCCCCCCTCTCTCTCTCTCTCTCTGTTGATGTAAATGTAATTTATTTTCTTTGGTTGCTGCTTCTTTGTTGTTTCTTTTTCCTTTCTTGCTGTCCTACAAAAGAGTAGTCATCCAAGATCAACTGATTAAATTTTAACGTGACACAATTTTGAAGGTTTTCTTTTCAAACCCAATATGCTCGACTCCTGTTCAAGGCAAAGTAGTGAATGTGGTAGAGGTTCAATTGAATTACTGTTAAGATCTAAATATTTATATTCATGGAATAGGCCTGGAATTGAAGACATAAATAAACCGAACTGGACATAAACAATCTGAACTAGGCATTTGTGGACGAAGTCTAAGGCAGGCGGTTAGTAACATGTCCTTGGCAGCAGAACGAGCAAGTGAATGGCTGTGGGTAAGGAGAAAACATACTTCCTGGGGTGCAAGCTAAGGTTTGCGAGCTGACTAATGTACGAACATGTTTGTTAAGTCAGGGTTAGGGTTAGGGCTAGGTGTATGATGCAGTAAAGATGGATTAAATGTGGAAATGTGGTGGCAGCATAGAGGGGGGTGACTCCAGGACGCTGGTTTCATTGTTTAGCCCTCAGGAGGTGTCGTGGGCCTAACTTAACGAAACATCGGTGAACGAGGGTGCCCACTTGATAACCCCAATGACATGCTGCATACTGCATACTGCTGTTAGTTGGGCCATTTGTCTTGTGTTTTTCACCATTGGTTGGTAGCTTAGTGGCCAGTGTGCTTGCAAGGTTAGTTTGGGCAGGGGCCCAAAACGAACCTTGTTTTCCTTGGATTTTGGTACAAGGGATTATAACATCTAATCCTGTGTATTAATGAAATACTGTGGTGATGTGAATCTATGTTGGTGAATTCCAATTTACCGAAGTTACCACTTTTTACTCGCCATTACATTCAAAACATTGAATTGTATTAACAATAACACTCAACATTAAAAACAATTTCATAAGCTATGATGTGTCAGAAGGGAAAACCTTTTTAATTAATGTCAAGATTCTACATTACCGAAGGGAAAAGTTTGCTGGCCCGAGAATACATGCATATAGCTAATCAAACCACTTATCCACATAACAACTGAAATCATTGAAAATAGCATTGCAAATGAAATAGTTTGAATATGATTTGCATATTGAATGAAAAATGTAATGAAATGAAGAACGAGAAACAAAAAGCAATTAAAAATAGGACGAATAGGATGACCCCGTGATGACGGCAGGGCCTGGGAGGGGTGTGGACTCACGAGGAACAGGTACACTCGCCGACCTAACGCCCCAAGAGCCACGGAAAGCCGGGGGGGGGGGGATCAAGAGAGACATGAAGAGAGGGAGGGGAGGCAGAGTGAGAGAAAGAAAGAGGGCGAGAGAGATGGAAACAAAACAAAAGCCGACGGGGCTGCAGTTCTAACGGCGTTGACTCATACCCAGCCATGTGGGGCAAAACACACACGATGGCTACTGGCATTCCGGGCAGGTACGACCCCCCCCCCCCCCCCCCCCCCACCCCCCCCAGAGAGCCGCGCTGCGTCCTCAGCAGCCGAATCATGAGGAACAGCAACAGGAGGGAGACGGGGACAGAAGCAAGGGCAGAGGAGCGAGGCGTGAAAGGATGCAGAGTTGCCACTCCCTCCCCGTGGTTCGCCCCGGGTTGTGTCCTGCCCCCAACTCTCTGAGTAGAATGCCATTGACTACAAATCAAACCCGGGAAAAGTGGCTTGACATGCCATTACTTTCGCCGGACACCTTTTCACCCACTAAAGGCAGACATAAAATATCAGTGCGGGCCATTAAAGTGCTGCTTTACATTGGGCTGGAAGGTAGTATCAGGTGGAAGGTAGTATTTTTTTTCAGGTTTTTTCCAATAAGGACGCAAGGAAGGGATTCAGAGAAAACTCCATATGCTAGATCGAAATATAGATTAATATGGGAGTGAGAAATGCGAGGGAGACCGTGGAACTAGTTAAAAGTAATATTTCCAATATCCGGTAATCCCGTGGTAGATTATCAGCTCTCTTTTACTTCCGTTCTTCAGCTTAATGTAAGGAAGTGAAGAAGGAAGGTGGGAAGGAAGGAAAGAAGAGAGCACTGAAGGAAGGTAGTAAAGAATTAAGGAACGACAGAGGTAAGGAAGGAGGTACACACAGAAGGAAGGAAGGATATAATGATGTTAATAATAAAATAACATGTTGCGAGGTATTCTGGGTACTGCCTTTAATCCACTCAATGCTGAGGTGCCTGGGGCATGGACACAAGTTGCCAGAGGTAAAGTGGTGGAACAAAGGTTATAGGAATAACAAAATTACAACACCACAAATAATTCATCAATGACTCGTAAATTCAAACATTGTGAACAAATTGGCCACTGGACGTTTCATGGTTATAACGTTTAATTAACAAAGTGATAAGGCCAAAAAAATTGCAACAAAGAAAAATATTATATCCCACACTGTCCACATCATCATGCCGGGAAAAGTCAGAATGAAAAGAGAAAAGTGAAACAATCAAAAATGGAGGTCTTGTCTATAGAGACCTAGAAGAGACAAAAGACACCGGAGGTCACCACAGTCTGGGGTGAAACCCAGAAACATGGCAGCTAGCCCACAACATGCACACAACAAAAACGTAGAATGCCATGAAACCAGAAGAGAAAAGTAAAAAGCCTCTCCACAGGAGAGAGGGAGAGAGAGAGCGAGAGAGAGAGAGAGAGAGAGAGAGAGAGAGAGAGAGAGAGAGAGGTTGTAAAACACATGGAGACAAGTCAAGACATGGATGGGCAGGACTTTTTGAACACTGAGAACACAGCTGAGTCTGGGGCACCTGTGACCTCCATGCGTGCCGTCGATCGCTGCCATCCGTTATGCAGTGCTCTGGCTTCCAAGCAGCAACAGGACATATGGATGTTAGAGGTCAACGAGGGCGTGCACAGAGGAACACAATGCCTATGCAGCAATCATTGAAGATCGAAAGGCATTATAACATCACCCCACTGCTTGGATCTGCTCCATGAACCGTGTTAGGAATCTCTAAACGGATACATCCTGAACTGTAATCACCGTATTAATCAATGTGGCACTGTCAGGATTGCCAATTGCAGAGAAGAAATTTGGGAGATTCATTTTTTCAAATCCCTCATGGGTTGAGTCTTGGAAAGAGGGTTCAGGCTCTAAGGCATCATCCGTCACAGCGTTAAGTAAATTGTAGTATGGATCCCGCCATGATTGTCAAAGGAGCGGTCTGCAACATGTCACACTCCCAGAGGTTGTCATGATGATGAATGACACATGGTGACTCTCTGCAATTATGGAAATGAAACTGAAACATTGGAACAGGAGTAGGCATGTTGAAAAATATGAAGCTAAAGTTAATGTAAAGGAATATCATGTTGTAGTCTGTGTGTTAAGTTTGAATTGTGATAATTGGGACATGCCTTCATGCAATATAGGATGTATATTTGTTTCTAGAATAGTACAGTATTAGAAATAAAAACACTCAATATGCCACCATGTAAACTAATACAAACCTGTTGCTCTCATAATTAGAAATTAGAAAAAAAAAAAAAATGTTATTATATACATTTCCTGCTAAATGATGTGATCTGATACAAAGCACAACAATGTCATTGCATTGAAGTGATGTTTGTAGTGTTGTTTTGACATTACATTGCACTCTTTGTGTTGTGTTTCAATGGCAATCCAGTAAAAATCTGTATAACATAGAAAAACTAAACAGAAACAGAAAAAAACCCTGAAACAAACAGAATCTTGTCATTCATTTATAATATGGACAATTCAATATGGTTTCGGTTGGAGGCTTCTTATTGATTGTGGTATAAGTAACTTGTTATGAAATGCAATAAAACCTAAAGCTAGTGCAGTTTGGAGAAACAAGCCACAGTAAGCTAGAATTGAAAAATATCCAACAGAGAAAATCCCACACGTCCCTTCAGGCCTCCCTCCAAAGCCAATCCCCCAAAACACCTGATAAGCTCTCAAGAGTTCTCCATAGCTCTGCTTAGCCCTGTGGAAGACTTTGGTCATGCGCAATGTGTGCATGTGCAAGGGGCGTTCAGGTAGCCGGTAGGTGAGTAGACAGGCAGGTAGGCCATCCAATCCTTTCATTCGGGCCTAATGAAATGATTGGAAAGGCTTACAGTTCTCCGACAGCCGCCTGACTTTTTTGTCAGAGCATTAAATGTATTGATTGCTTTCGGTACTAGCAATTTAAAAAGGAAAAGGAAATAATGCTTCTCCGACAGATTGTCTATCCTAGCTTTAAGTATTTGAATATTTTGAGGTGAAAAGAGCCTTGTTAAATCAAAAAAGTGCATTAAATAGGCCAGTTATAGCTCTTTTGTGTGTGTCTGCAAGTTTGTGTGCGTGTGTTTGCAAGTGTGTGTATGTGTGTGTGTGTGTGTGTGTGTGTGTGTGTGTGTGTGTGTGTGTGTGTGTGTGTTTGTGGGCGCGTGAAGGATTTCAAGTGTGCGTGGCTGTGTAAGCGTGCATGCGTGTGTGTGTGTGTGTGTGCGTGGGAATGTATGCAAGTGTGTGCGGCTGTGTAAGTGTGTCAGCGGGGTGACAGGTGCTTGTGTGTGTAGTGAACCAGCGCAGTCTCCCAGATGAGGATCAGCTCTTCCCTCTTGACTGTGAGGGTGCTTCAGCACTCGGTCCATGACCTGCTCCGTGTCATACGCCGTGTTCCCAGAGCACGGTCTCCAGACAAGGAGAGAGACACTCCAACCGCACTCTGAGGGAGGATGAGTAATGCATTGGAATGCATCATCTTAGAGTCCAGATTGGGCCGCCTCTAAATGTCATACAGGCCGTGGTATTTATGATTTATGAAAAGATGGTGGTGGGTGACTTGGCGGTGTGGATATCCGGGGAAGTTTTTTCAGTTCAACAAATGCTCTTTTTTTTGTCTATGTTTGTACAATATATTTGGCAGTGAGTTGACATGGTTGAATATTTGAAATGTGGTGACATTAACAGGTGTCAAACAATCCAGAATGATGTGCATGTTATATTATAGGAATTTTAATCATATAATTGTAGTTAGTGATAATATAGAAATACAAACACGCATTCAGCGTTCTCAATTAATTTGTCATAATGTATCCAAAAACTTTTAATAGGTTTAGAAAAGTATATATTATTTGTTATTTAAGTGTCGCTCAAATATATATATATATATACAGTATTAGGGGTGCACGATAATTATCGGGCCGATAACAGAAATTATGTCATTCCGATAAGTCTGATATCATGACGAATAGCCCTGATAACATAGCCTATATAATTTCAGTGCCCCGCTCCCACTAACGCTAAATGAAAGGTCTTATCGTAACCCTAAAAGTAGGCCTACACATCATACAATCATTTACAATACATGAGTTCACAACTGCACGCAGATATAGAAAATGTTTTTGTTTTTTATTGTGTTACACCTTTCCTGCTCTCGGCTCCCAGACCGTAGTCGAGGAGCACAGGGGAGACGTTCCCTGTGGAGATGTTGATGTTCTCTCGGGGGTACCACCCTTCACTTTGACCGGCAGTGGGTCTGCTTATAGGTCGGAATATGGTCGGAATGAAGCGGCCGCCGATGATTAACAGGCTGGGTACTTTATTCTTAGTTTCACTAACTTTACAGTACACGTTTGCACAGACACAACCAGACTCGTTTGTTACTTTACTAAACTGACAAACGCTACCGCTCGCTCTCCTTGCTCGTCAACACACTCACATACACACACACACACACACACACACACACACACACTGTCATTCCCGCGCACACACATACACTACTCTCATAACACTTATTATTGACAACAGTCCCGGCCTTCCACTCCCTGTTTTCTCAGTTAAACACAGAAATCAACTACATTTGTCCCAGTGTTTGTTAGATGTGAAATGAAGCAAAAAAAGACAATTTTCCTCCGGTTACGCAGTCATTCGCAACGCCTTCCTTATTCGTCGTTTCTTCTATTTGTCTGTAACTCATGCTCCAATCTTTCATCGATTTATGTGGATGTTGTGGATGCAACGGAATATATTACGCATCGCTGCAGCAACATTAAAGATGATCGCGATGAGTTCTGCCCATTCTGCCTCCGTTGCTGTCTGCGGTCAGACCAAGTCGATACCAAAATTCAAAAAACGTGACGGTACTAATTTTTCTTAGTACCGTAGGTACCGAAGATGCAATTCCTCCGGATGTCACGTGGGCAGCATATACACCTACACGGGAACATGGAAGACGGCAACTGCAGCTGCAGCGAGTGCGACGGCTCCGCCTCGACTCGTCGATAAAAAGAATAGCGAATAAGAGTCGTGTCTGGAAGTAGCCTACTTTGCGTTTGGAACGCTGCGCCGCGCCACTGTTTCAGACGGGACCCGTTTCAATGTTGTGCTTCTAAACAAGCATGGTACGACTGCGTTCGGCATCACTTACTTGATGTTGTTTTGATTGAAGATCGGCAGGTTGTAGTGGGTGCGGCGGTGAATGTGTGTGTGCGTGCGTGTGCGTGTGTGTTACAAGCGTATGCAATTTCAAAGTAAACAAACCAACTCAAAGCTGATGCATGCATCCAAAACTATTCGTTCAAAACCAAATAAACAAATCAAAAACAGCGTTGCTTATTCGCTTCAAATACTTTTCTTTTCAAAACTTGGTAATTAATACGGCGCGGTACCGAGCGGTTGAAAACAATGTTGGCGTCTCCTGTGGCTGCCTTGCGCACCTGCATTATATTACTTAATATTAGGTTGTAAGTTATGTTTTAAACCCCGCCATGCACGCAAGTGTAAACGCGAGCCGCATAGCTGCATGACTGCCTGCTTTCAGCGCATATTTTTTTTAAATTATATTATTACTTGAACGCTACATGCCACTGTTCTTTTTTTGTAATGTTAATAGTGGTTTATTTTTATTCATTACTTGAAGGCTACATGCCAGTGCCAGTGTTTTTTGTAATGTTTAAATGTTTTTAATAAATAAAGTACATGGGATTTATTGTTTTGTTTTTGACCGTGGTATCGAATTGGGTATCGAGAATCGTGGAATTTCACTGGTATTGGTATCGACTACTAAATTTCTGGTATCGTGACATCCCTAATATATATATATATATATTTCAACAATTTGTTTAAAATGTTATTCAGTACATTGTATCGAGATATAACTTTTCAGAATGTGAACAAAGTTATTTGATATAAGTTTTTATTCAATAACAATGTATATTTGCACCAGCCAAAAACATTCAAGGGGATAAATGGTGGGATTAGGAGCATTTTGCTAAGATTAATGTATTTGTATTTGTGAAACGATTAATTATTCAAACCCTCCCATATGAGTGCCAAGTCAGCCTCGACTTAGTCAACCCAGTCTTTCTCCTTAGTCCTTTTTGCTTATTGAAGGATAAGCAAAGACAGGCAAACACACCAGCTGGGAAAGAAACAGCTAAGGCTTGAATCATACAACATTTGCTGACTCGTAAATGGACAGGCAGGCATTAATCCCTGTTACGAAGCCGAGTTTAAAGCAAGCCTAACAAGCAAAATAATCAGCCACTAGTAAAATATGGCCGGCCTTTTTTTTTGCATTATTTACCATCTGCTAGTGATGCTGACAAAGGCTTCTTTTTTGATGATGGCAATTTAGATTTCCTGTGTTGCAGGAAGTAGTGTGCTTGATGTTCGAAGCTGGGTCCTTTTGATGAAAAATGGTGTCGGATAAAAAGCGACGCATTAAGTTCTAACACTATTCTAAATGAAGTGTGTGTGATCATTATGCGTGCGTAAAAAAGTTTGTGCTATGTGTGAGCCACTCCGCAGATTGAATGTGTGCTTTAATAGATGTTTGCATGGCGTGAATAGAGGCTGATGGTGATCTTGTGTTGTTGATTTTGACTTGCAATTATTATTGTAATTACAATAACCATTAGATTCAATGTTTATTTTTGTACAGCGTTCAGAATGTAAGAATAGACTAGAGCAGCATTCTGGGCTTGTTCGTTCGTGCCTAGAAGACTTGAACACATTGCACACACAAATCAACAGCACACGCGCGCACACACACAGGGCTTAACGAATGCTACACACTGTTGTTGCAGTAGTTTCACTTGAAGTGAAACTCGAAGTGAAACTACTGCACCTGAGCAGAACCAAGTGCTGTTTGTGTAGGAGATTAGGAGGGGACCAAAAAAGCAAAAGAGAGAACATGTCATCGTCGGTTTGGAGGTTGTTCACAATTGCAGAGGACAAGAGAACGATTGCTATTTCCAATAGATGTTCAGCTAGGGTTTCAAGAGGAGGGAAAAATACACAAGTTTTTATCAATACTTCTGCACAATGGGAAAATTACAAAGTACCCTGCCCTAAACAATCGCTCAACTAAAACGCTATTAATCCGGATACGTCTCACTTCTCAAATGTTCCCAATGTACTGTATATAAGGATACAATCACTTTTTTTTTATTTTCTCACTTTTAAGTGTATTATGTTAGCTCTACAACAGTAAAAAGCAGGTAAAGAACTGAGGGAGGGAATTCACCGTATAAAAAACAGGTTCAAGTAAAAGATATTTGTACATTGGTGGAAACTATCGCAGACGAAAAGTAAGCCTGGAGAAAGGCAAAACAGCTAACAAAGGAGCACACGCGTACTCGTTGAGTATTTGATTTTTTTTTTTTGTTTCTCTTACATCCAACACAAGTTTAAAATGGCTCTTTAGAGATGAGTGCTTCTCCTTGACAGCTTTGTTTGGAAGCCATGGCTCCTTGGGAGGTTTACATCGTCTAGACCCACAGGAATACCACTGTTCGCGTCTTTAGTAACCCGCGTCAGATGCGTATATTCGGAATGTGGATTTCTGTTCCAATGGCTTTCGAACATGGTAGAAATGTTTCTAACACTTCCAAAAGACATAAATAATATTTAGATGTGTGCTGTTTTTAATACACCCTCATGGTGTAGTGCTTGGCTGCGGTACACTTCACTTCAGTTTTGATGTTCGGACGCCTACCTGGATGGTCATCATTGTAAATATTTGATCGCAGGGGAACTCCACCACCCAGGCCAGCCACTAAACATTGGCAAATGTATTAATTATTATATTAATTATTAAATTAATTATTAAATTATGTATCAAAATTGATTATGCTTCAAAAATTTCCAAAAAAGTACCCTCCAGTGTTAACTGCTAATTTGGTTGACAATTATTATTGACATCTGTCGGTTGGTCACAAACTTCTGGTTATTAACTTATCTTTATCGGCCATGAGCAGCAGGTCATTATCGGTTATATATTGGCCTTTGGCCGTGAGACGCAGGTCACTATCGGTTATCTTATCGGTTGTAAAAAGATACAACTGAACCCTGAAATGACTACATGATCAGAGGTTATGGTATGGTAATGTACCTAAAGCGACAGTTCAATAATGAAGACGACGTTCCCCTTCTGTTTATCATCGATCTATGTCGGGTCTTAATTTCCCACGCCGTCATTGCAAACCCCTCCCCTTATCGCTCAACCAATGAGAATCTCATACATTAACAGGATTACAATTACACGCCAACGGCTTGTTTTCATTGAGAGCACTCCTCCATCCCCTTCACCTCCGGGACTAAGCTCCACCTGTCTACGAAGAAAGAGATTACGTCCTCCAGGGCCGAGACACTCCATCCATAGTCGCCACCCAGCGTCTAGACGCCATCAGGGGGGAATCATATCCCGGCATACTTCCATCCATCGTCCCCATGAAGAATCATTTGATGGTGAATAATCGCTAAATTGTGTTGTCAATAAATGTTGTGGTTCATTTGAAATACTAATTCCTCCTGATTTAAATGGTATATAGTGTCTTGGATGCTTAAAGGGGATATATTATACCACCAGGTGTGAGTGTGATTAGCCATTACAAGCCGTTTTGAAAATGTGCAGCTTCTAACATCACAGGTGGGCCTGTCCACCTAGATGTGTGCTGGATAGATCAGTCTACCAGCCTACACAGTGGACTGTAGCAAACGTTGCTAATCTACCTGGCATACATCTAGGTGGACACGCACACCTGTGATGTCAGAAGCTGCACAAAAAACGGCTTGTAATGGCTAATCACACTCACACCGTGTGGTATGTGTGGTATATAATATGTGGTATATAATATGTCCCCTTTAATGCTAACACCCAAATACAGTATCACATCTATTCAGTTATACATATGCACTATGCTATTCTTACACACAAAATATCCTCAGAAACAGATTTGCAGTTCCAGCCAGCTGCTATCTGAGCTATGTGTCTGCCTTTGCTTTTGTCTGTTTTGTTCTGAATGCATGCATGGGCAGTGTGTGAGGAAGAGAGGGAGAGAAAGAGAGGCTGGTCTGCTATTGTCACTCCCTGTGTTTTGTCATGCTTGCACTGTGCAGGGAGACATGCAGATCAATTCAAGATTTTGAAAAATATTTGTTCTGAATATTTCTCCTCTGCTGACAACATTACACTCTGAGCTGCAGACACACACACACACACACACACACACACACACACACACACACACACACACACATTCTCTCCTGAACTATGATTGCCCTCATGTAGTGATGACTTGACACTGGTATGTTACATGGAGGCCAAAGACCAGCAGTAAGCACCCCAATCCACAAACACACACACACACACACACCCAAGCCCTTTAAAAATCATGATCAATCTGGTTAACGATGACAAGTGACAGCGGTGTCATTTAAATTTCCCCCTGAAATCAATTACCAGGTCGTTACTTCATGTTACAACTCCCTCATACTCACGAAACCGGGACCCACAGGAAGTGAAGGACTGACTGAGCTCAGACTTCGTCAGCTGTCTGTGTCAACTAAGGATCATAATTAGCTGTACTTGCAATGTTAATTATTATAAAAACTGATCATATAAAACTTTAATTCTATCAGTTGTATTACCACACATGAAAATACATATCAGGGAAAAGGGAAAACATGTAGAAGTCAAGGGTTTGGATACCAAGCTATTTGTGTGCAAATAATGATTTAAATGTTGTTGTGTTATAGTTGTTATAGTGACATCAGTTGTTTACCAGAAAAGCTTCAGTTATGCATTTGTGTCTTTATAAATACTGTATTATATGTAGTTTAGGGTGAACTTTATTGTAAATTGATCGCAATGCTGACATTATTAATTCAAAACTTTGTTTGTGTTATGCCAATAAGTCACGTTACACTGGTGGATCATCCAGATTTACAGAGCATATGCCTGATCACAGTCACTTTAGATTAAAATAAGTATCAGAACAGCCGCAATGACCTCTGGTCCAGATATGCACAGATGGCTCAGCGACTACAAAACAGAGGGAGATGGATAAATTAACTAAATCATATTTTGTGAGGAAACAGAGAAGACAAAAGATAGCCAAAGACAAAAATCAGACTTATTATGGTATTTTTTAAAAACATCTCATGAATAATAATGTTCATATTCATGGTTTGTTTTGTTTGGCCGACAATAAAATCCATTCAGCAGTGTGAACAGTTGGGAGAGCAGGCGTAAAGCCAGGTACTGGTACTGCTAGTGTGAGGGGTTTGAATTGTTATGGTTTTGGAGAACTGTGCTCACCATGCAGGTTGATATACCGTGCAGCGCCTTGGCTTTGATTCCAACCTGTGTTCATATTCTCGACCCCTCTTCGTCTTTACCCCAATGCACAATCCAAATCCCAAAAAACGTTGATTGTCCATAGGACAAGACACAGAGGAATCTGCTTAGGTTAATGCCTGCATTAAACAAACATTAAACATACCAACCATACAACGAGAAGTCTGTGAGGAGGAGCACCTTCCCCTCTCTCAATCAAGGCAGAAAACCCCCCACTTCTGCCCCCCCCCCCTTTGAAAAAAAGGGTTTCCACCTAGTGGCATAAATGTATACATAATCCCTCCTTGTGATTGGATGGATGTCCACAGCGTCACTAACCTTATGTCTTACTGTATGTCTGTCCCCCCCCCCCCCCCCAGATATCCGGGGTATCGAGGACTTCCTGGACCGCACGTCGCAGCAGGGGCTGGACGTGTCCCTGCAGAAGGTGGAGGCCAACATCAACATGATGATCACCAGCCTGTTCAGGACCATGAGGACGGAGGAGCTCCACCGGTACCGCGACACCCTGCGCCGTGCCGTGCTCTTCATGAGCCCCGCCACCGCCAAGGCCTTCATCACCGAGGTAGGACGCACGCGCACGCACGCACGCACGCACACATTGTGCACATACGGGCAACTTCTTCGACATTTCACAGGAAGCATTTGTTGACCCACCCTTGTCCTGAACTTTTGAATCCAAAAATAACACCTGAATTCATGTTATTGCAGAGCTATCTGCCTTCACTTTCACTCTTCATTTTTTATCTGTACAGAAGTATACGTCGTCTAGGAATGCAGCCTTAGAAACCTTTTGAATACATGTACTTCCAGGATTTTCCAAAAGAGAGCAATTTCAGAATTTCAGCGATATCAGAGTTTCATCAGAATTTCCTAACCCTATCAGAATTTCTAATAATGAATAATTGTATTAACTATTTCGTAATAATGTCTTATTATGTTCAATGCTTGGCTCAATACTTATAATTGGTTATACAGACCCACCCCTACCAACCCACCCCCCCCGACCCAACCTACCCTTCCATCCCCACCACCTGTCCCACCCCGCACAGGATAGGGCTGAATACACCTAGTACACAAGAAAGACTACTCTATCTCAATGCTGGTCCACATTCAAGACCGGACACACGCACACACGACAAAACAAAAAAAACAAACAAGTATTATACATTTCAAGGATTTTTTATTATATTGTATAAATTTTATAGGTCAAATGTTAATATTTGACCTGTGGTTACTTGTGCATAACGTAAACCAGAAGATCTCTGCTCTTTGGTCAAATGAAATGGTACACCTATTCCATTGTGTGATTCTTAGCAGATTCTCTGTGCCTACATGTATTAATTATGTGCCCAAGTGCTCGGTTATTGCCCGTGGCCTTTGGAGCTGAATCAAGCAATTTCTCTCCTAATTAAGCAGATCAATTGAACAGTAATTACTTATTTTCCTGCCCCCATGCCTTATACATGAGGCTGGGAACATGACACACATGGGCATTTACATTATAAATAGGGATATACTCCTTACATCTCCCTGTATTCTAACAGGCTCTCTCCCATGTCTCCTCCCCCCTATCTCTCTCTCTCCTTCCTGCACGGTTCATCCGCCAATTTGTCCCTTTTTTTCCTGTCTAGCCCTGCAGAGGTAGACAATTAGGAAGAGCTTCTTCGCCTCTTGCACGTAAATGATACAGAGGGTCATGGTTGAAAGCAATAGGCTGCAGTGTTGGGTATGAATTTATAATGGGGAGGGTATATCGTAGGACGCTGCTTAATCCCATGTGTCGTGTTCTCACCGCACTTTAATTAAAAGTGACCTCAGAAAGAGCAATCAGAATCTCATTTGGTTGGAGGCATGACAGAAAAGGGGTTAAGACACACAAACACATTTTGTATGCGTGCGTAACTGCACGTGCACGTACGTGTGTCAGTGTGTGTGTGTGTGTGTGTGTGTGTGTGCATAGAAGCACATCCACAGACATTTAATGGCCATTGAAAGTATAAAATTGACATTAATGTTCTTAAAACGCATTTAGGTTCATTATAAGCACAACATAATATAGACGCTTCACTCCTGCCCACTCCATAATTGCATGTTTTTTAACACACTCGGTCTTTGAATAAGAGTATCTGCTACATGACGAAATAGGGAAGTGGTTATTATTATTGGATCTTAAAAGCATATTTTATTCTTGTCCTAAATAAAGTCTTCTGAAAGCAAGTAAATGTAGCATCGTCGCGTGTCGTTCCAACAGAGACGGTTCATCCTTCCTGCTCTCTGGTTGGCGAAACACATATTTAACCTGCATTAGTCAAATGAAGGATTTATAGAGATTGAGATGGATGAGATAAAGGGGAGAGTCCGTTAATGTGGGTGTTGGAAGAGTGATGATTGAAAAATGTTGAATTAACTGAGTGAACGTAAAGGCGAGGCAAAGTTATGAGGACGGAGACAGCAGATGAATTCCAACAGATCGCTTGTACCCTGTTCTTATGCTCTCAGTTATCCAACAAATCATACAGATCACCCTCACACAGGAACTGTGGTTAAGTGAGCCACATGGGTCTATTGAGAGACATGACAAGACAAGTGGTACTAATGGTAAACATTGACGAGAAAACGGGAGACAGTGGTAGGATACTTTGCTGTCATTGTGAAAGTGGAAGGGATGCAGTGAAAGTGGCACACAAATAAAATCATCAGGTTGGGGAATACAACAGATTCACTCGTTCTTAGTTCATTGATCATTGAGAAAATCGGACTGAAGAAGGATAAAGCAATGGCAAAGTAACATTAACAAAATGTCAACATAATAAACACGGAGGAGCTGACAAAATAGTGCAGTGCCGCATACAAAGCCTGTCTTCAACAACGCAGAGACTCAAGCCCTGATTGCACATCAGGGTTGTCATGCATGTGTTGCTTGTCACTCCCTCATGCCATTTTTCTATGATTTGTATTTTTTTTTGTGTGTCCATGCTGTGATGTAAGCCCAGCAGGGAGGTGTGAAGAACATCTGTTGATTTTTCAACAGAATGATTCCGACAAACGCACACATGCACAAACAAACAAACAAACAAACACACACACACACACACACACACACACACACACACACACACACACGTAACACTCTATGGCAATCTGGCAAATGTATGACCACCTACCATCCATGAGGGCACTGTATTTCATTCAGCTAACTCTAAAGGGAACTGAATTGTTTTGGTTGGAATTTAAATAGCTTTTGTGAGCTATAGTCCATACTGATAATTTGACTGTATTACCATTCAGTAAAGTGAAGCATATTCAGTTGTTTATCATCGTCAATTAAATGTCCTCTGTATGTCCCTCAGCAAATCAACAGTCTACCAACATTGTATATATTTAATTTGCATTAATCTGCATTCCCTTTATTCAATGTCTATCAGTCCAATTGGTAATTTGGTTTTGCATACAGAGATTTTAAGAACACTAGCATGCTTTGATGATCTAGACTTTTGTCTCACAAATCATTTTGGGTTCATAATGATCATTTGGTTGTTATTTTTTTGTTAATTCTTACTGTTCTGCTAACCTCATCCTTTTATGGTGTGAAAAGAGCAACGCAAGATTGTTTGATACAAAACTGGGAGATATCTACGGTATTTGGGAATTGGGGGGATAATTAGAGAGATGTGAGACTGAGACGCAACAAAGAGATGCAACTGGACTGGGAGCAGGAAGGAAGGAAATTGTAAAAGGAAAGAACAGCAATACAAACTATAGGACCAGGGGAGGGATTCAAGTGGCTATGTTGTTCAAGAACTCCAAAAAGTTAAAGTTTAGGACAGTGGAGGCTTAAGGGTACAGATGTAGACAATGGTGTTTCTCTGTACAACACTGCATATATTAGTATATACATCTATTAATTACACACACATATGCCACACACACACACACACACACACACACACACACACACACACACACACACACACACACACACACACACACACACACACACACACACACAACCCATCAGGCAGAGATAGCCTGTTATTTGTTTCAGTTTTCAGAGCAGCTGAAGGGCAGTTAAAGGGCTTTGTATCTCCTCTTGAACTTTATCACTAGACAGATATGCCATTATGGTCACACCCTTGTGTGTGTGTGTGTGTGTGGGGGGGGTGTGTGTGGGGGGGTGGGTGTGTGTGTGTGTGTGTGTGTGTGGGTGTGGGTGTGGATGATTATCTGACCACATCACATTGAGAAAGCCTGATGATTGTTGAGCATTACTGTCAGGGTTGAAATGTGTAGGTGCTATATGTATGTGTGTGTGTGTGTGTGTGTGTGTGTGTGTGTGTGTGTGTGTGTGTGTGTGTGTGTGTGTGTGTGTGTGTGTGTGTGTGTGTGTGTGTGTGTGTGTGGGGGGGGGGGGGGTGTATGTGTCTACGTTGTAAGGAGTAAAAAAGGTGAGCACTATTGACTGGTGTTCACTTCAGTACTTATGGGGATGCCGGCAAGTACTTTGGAGGTTATACGTGTGTGTGTGTGTGTGTGTGTGTGTGTGTGTGTGTGTGTGTGTGTGTGTGTGTGTGTGTGTGTGTGTGTGTGTGTGTGTGTGTGTGTGTGTGTGTGTGTGTGTGTGTGTGTGTGTGTGTGTGTGTGTGTGCCTGCCTCACGTCAGCCAAATTTGTTCTGTTTTTTTAACGTCTCCCCCCTACTGTTTGTTTACACACTGGCATAAAAACCATATCACATGGACATAAACACACACACACACATACACACACACACACAGCTAGTTGACAGAAACACAAATGTAATGTAATGTAAAATGTAATGTAATGCAAATGTAGATGCAGGCTGTAAGCAGTAAGCATCTGCATCCCCCTTCCTTTTATGCTGAAAACCTTTCACCAACGGTTGACCTCCTATTCTTCCTCTTTGGCTGTCATGCCTCTGGAATTACAAAGTGTTACTAAGCATCCGAGCACACGTGTGCATCCATCCGTGCATCCATCCAGGGCTCCACCTACATGTCGGAGCCACTCTCCCCGATTTGAGCAGTTCATTGAGCCTGCATTATGAATGACAGGGCCCATCCACATTCTCGGAGGTTCCTCTCCTCGTGTGAAATCATGCATTACGGGAGACGACCTCACCACCACCCTATAATGCAAGCATGCGCATGCACACACACACACACACACACACACACACACACACGCACACACTCTCACACACACACACACACACACATGCATGCACGCAGATATACAGTACATTAGTTAGTTGTGAAACCTTCAGGGTTTTTTTCCAGCAAATCCTCCAGAATTGGGTTTTTCAATAGGTTTTTCAGGTGAGAGTGAAAGGTATAAAATAATAGGGGTAATTGAATGTGTCCATCCCGTCCACATCACTCCTTTGTTTGCTTCTATCACTGTGGCTGCTCCAATGATTTTGGACACTCGTGTGTAGTGTTATTTATGCACTGTGTGTCTTTAATGGGACGGAGAGCATGAGGAGAAAGATAATGAAATAAAAGGAAAGATTAAAGTGGACAAGGAAATGGGGAAGGCTGTTCAGCCAAGAAATTAAACATCGGGAGAAGATATATTCCAATGAGGACAGTAACACGGAAAAGAGACAACTAGCACAGCCACGTGAGAAAGATTGGCACAAAATAAAGAATAAATTTGAGTAAAATAGGAAAAATGTCTGTCAGCCGAGCAGCAGGAGCACTGAGTGCCTGTACAATCAATGGTTGCTCGAAGACAAATGACGAATAAAGAAAAAAAGTGCCAAATGTGGTTGGGTACACAGACGTGAACCACTTGAGGTCGGCTGTTGAAAAAGTGCTGCCTGAAACCTGTAGTGTTGTGCGCTACGTGTGTTCTTCTCTTTGCTAATGTGCCAAAAAACCATCTTCAGGGCCAATTGTCCAATTGCAAAGGAAGTGCCGTACTGCCCGATACTCATGCCTAATTCGGGTAATTTCGTGCGCTATGTGCATATCTTGGATGTTTGAGAAAAACATTTTGTTCAAGAACAAAGTGTGTGCTGTGTGCATACTTTGGTGACACGCAGAGAGAGAGACATTTAAGGAAACGGTGTAATTTAATCACAGCTAAACGATGGGCACCTCACTAAGGTGCCCATCGTATATATATATACACTATATATATATATTGACCTTCACTCCAGCCCCCCCCTTTTCCATCGCTCTATCTAGATCTTCGTCCATCTTTTCACCATTGTATTCTTTCATCTATTTATTATCTGTCCATCTATCCAGCCATCTCTCCATCTATTTGTCCCCCCGACCCCCCGTTAATTTATCCATCCGTCCTTCTCTTTGTCCTTCTAATCACCCATCCATGTATCATCCAGTTTCATCCAGGGTTCTGCTGGCGAATCTCACGGTGTAAAGTGTAGTTGTTCTAGTTCTGAAGCCTCTCTAATCGGGCTTGTTCTGCAGAGTGCAGCCCAGACAATGTCCCTTGTGTCCCTTGATAAATGGCCAGCCTCCCTTTCCATGCATTAAAAGAAAAAAAAAAGTTTCATTTTGAAGATCTCACAATGGTGTGTGTGTGTGTGTGTGGTATTTTTCTCTTGGGTAGCTTGGGTATTTTCAGGTTTATCAAAAGGCCAGTCCTACACCAGACAGCACACAACAAGCAAACACATGCGTCTTCATCATATTTATCCCTTTATTGTAGCTGTTGTCCTGTTTCTGTCCACTTTCTCCATTTCTTCATCTGCTGGATCCCCTGGATTCCGCCATTCATTGTTGTGTTAGTGGTGGGGATTATTATCGTCTAATCCTCTCAACTCTAATGCCGTCTCTCTCTCTTTCTCTCTCTCTCTAAATCTCTCTCTCGCTCTCTCTCCCTCTAAATCATTGTGTGCACGACTGTACACATTTTAAACACACACACACACACACACACGTGCGTGTTGACTCAGGCGCTGTCTCTGGGTAACGGGGTCCGACTGGGGGGTCAAACAGCTTCCCATCCGTGGCGCCAGTGGCTGATGAGGAAATGAAGAGAGCCGAGCTGGCAGTCAATGAAAGGACAGAGCCTGTAATCTGCTGTCTTCTGCCTCACGAGGCTTCCCCTATCTGGCCGTAACATCTCAGCCTCGCTCCTAATATTAGACTGCAGCTCATGCTCTGTTGCAACCGGTTCTCATATCAGGACGTAACATCCCAGCCTCGAGTGTGTGTGTGGATGATGGCTGGAGTATGATTGGACTATGAACCTGTTGCACATTGACTAATCAGTATGCAATAGCCATCTCCACACACACTCAGGGAGAGATCTCCTGCACAGCAGTGGAGCACCTGTAATGGCTGGGTGAGCAGCGGGGGAGACAGGACTCAGAAGCGTGACTCGGGAGGCAGAAGTCTGTGTCGAAAGAGTGAGTCTTTACTAGCGGATAGGTTGGTACACGGATAATCAGTTGGAAATCAGGTAAACAATCTGGCAGGGAGAAGACCAAGACGTAGTCGGTAGTAAATGGGCCGTAAATATCACTAGAAAAATGCTGAGACGTTTGATACAAAGAACAATGACGAACTGGCACAGAGGAAGGTAAACAATGACCAAATACACCATGAGGGGAATGTTAATGAGACAGGGGAAAACAATTAAAGTCAGTGAGTGACAATCAGAGACACGAGAAACATAAGGACAGGGAGTGAATCAATCAACGAAGGGGGCGAGATGTGACAGCATCCTTGGGATGTTAATTTACTGGGCGGAGTGGGTTGCTATACGGCATTTCAGAATGTTTGTAAACAATAGGCGTCAAGATACTTCTGGGTGGCAGAATGCGAGCGGCTTCCACTGACCTAAAGCGAGTAGCCGACCTAGGCCGACCTAAAGCCGGCTACTGTAAACATAGTTACATAGTTAAAAACATTGTTGTTGATCTGAAGTTGAAACGATGGCGAAAACGTTATTAATATAATATAATATACTGTATATATCCCGTAGCACCCCGCAAGAACAAAATCATTCATTCAAGCCATTTACTCTGTTTTCTCGATCAAAAAATGAAAGTGACTTGCTGAGGATGGTGCATACAAAGGAACATAACAAAAGCTAAATATTTACATATTCATTATAAAGAATTTAATCAAAATATTGAATAATAATTCATCTTGGATTAGGATTCATCTTGGTAAATAACAACAACAGACGTGAACACACGCACACACAACACACACACACACACACACACACACACACACACACAATCGCACACATGCGGGCACACAATAGTGACACAGAGTGTCTGACCTTGCCTGAGGCAATTTCAGATAGTATAGTGTCTGACATTTCAGGCCAAAGGCTAATCTTTTTAATGCACAGGTGCAATTCCCTTTCTGCTGTTCTTGTGCTCTTTATGAACACTGGGTCCAGCTTTGGTCACCTCTTTATGTCTTGGAGTGATGCCTTACAAAAATAAATACATTTTACACTCATTCTTTATGGTTGCATCGCTCCATAACTCTACATTCAGAGCCGATGGCGGGAAACAGCATAGCACCGAAAGTAGAACCTGGTTTCTCTGGTCAGCATGTGGTATGGTGGTTCTGTTTAGTTTAGTGTAATGTTTTATTAGCCATGATATTGTTCTGCTGGGGTACTAATACATTAAGGCAAAATTGTTTGCCATACGTCATATTGAGCATATATATTGAGTGTTTTGTGTTTGGATACACACATGGGATGGATGATAAAAGTGTTTCCTTGATAATAAAGCCTCATGAGCAGTATTGGACACACTTAAACCAGGCTATTTATTCTCTCGCCGCTGTACGGTGAAGGGAATAGGGCCGCATATGACGGCACATCATATCACAGTTAAGAATCACTGGCCCTTGAACGAGTTGTGTAGAGTCAACACAATGAATATATATCTCCTTTAAAACAGCCCAACACACACACACACACACACACACACACACACACTTAGAAACACAGCCGTCTACCTTGCTTATATCAAACTAAATCATGCGACAGCGTGATGTTTAGCATTTCCTAATTTTTGCAATTCTTTTATCAAATCTTAGCTTGACTGACATAAACTCACTCACACTCACTCACACACTCACTCACTCACTCACTCACACATTCCAACTGAGGATGATTGATGTTCCTGCGGACCCCGCTCACAGCAGATCCCGCCAGGGCGCTCGCTGTCTTAACACTATATTACGTGTCGGGGATTAGGAAGGCAGACTCTGAGACAGAGCCGTCGGGGATAGGCCAGAGGAGAAAGTCGGACGTGTGAAAGACAATACTAATCGTTAATGGTAGCTCATGAGACATCTGATTGCTTCTTGCTCTCTTGTTTCCCATCAAACAGTCACGACAAATCAATATTGTCTATGTGGTCTGGTGGGGGACGCTTTGTGTGACAGCTTGTCAGCATGCCCTGACATTTTGTGGCATTTGAGTTTGAGTGTGTGTGTGTGTGTGTGTGTGTGTGTGTGTGTGTGTTTGTGTGTGCATGCATGTGTTTGTGTTTTTGTGTGTTTGTAATTATGAAAGAAAACAACAAATCAAAGAAACATTGTAATTTAGATATTATATGATACTGGAACACACACACACACCCACACACACACTATTGTACAGGCAGATACTCTGGCATTGGAAGCCTGTTGTGCAGTGGTGTGTGACCATATTTGGATCAGCCTCATTAAGGAGACAGTAATTGGGGTGATTTAAAGTCATTAGTTATTTGGAAAATGCTCAGAGCCCCCTGACACCCACGTGCTTCCTGTCACACTGTGGTTCAATGGGCTCATGACTTTATTACAGGCCCCGCTGTGTTTCAAAGTAAAACCAATTTATTCCATGGAAAATTATTTTAAAAATCCTCTTTATCCTGCTGAATATCCTAACCAATATACTGCCACTATTACTACTATAACTAACAGCTTCAAGAATCAGTCAACGAGTTTAATAGCGAGAAACTCTGAGAAAACAGAACAAACACATATTCTGTCTAACTGTGTGTTCACACCAAAAGACACATTTTTCGCCTGGTCACGCTGTCGCAGAAGTTTTGCTGCGCGACAAATCAAAATATGTCGCTGTGCAGTTATGTCAGGCGAACTTATTCGCACAGCAAATTTTGTCGCACAACATCTTTTGCCCGCCAACGGTGCTTTATGCCAATTCATTCTCATCAACCATGGCCGAGATAACCACCATTGCATGTCTTTACCTGTTGTGGAAGAGGGAGAGACGTCGGAATGCCCGTCGTTTATGGGTTCATAATATAATCCGGAGGCGCACACCGCTTTGTGCCGTGATATTATATATATTGTTTATATTATATAGATATTTATATATTATATATATAATATCATATAATATTATATCTAGAGCTCCGGGAGTCGCAAACGGCAACAATCACTTTCTCCTCCAAGCTGTGGTTCACTGCGGAGTGCAGGGAACGGTTGGCCCAGCCGGTTGAACGGTGATTGGCTGTTTTACGTTACTTCACCCACGTTACCCACAGGGAGTGAACGCTGATTGGCTGTCTCACGCGAATGCCGCGGCAAAGTTCAAGTATTTCAACTTCAGCGAAACTTGTCGCGCTGTAAATCCCTGCAAATCCTCATGAACGCGCTCGCCCGTGACAGGGAAAAATGTTGCGCCGTCAGTCAAATCTTGTCGCAGGTTTGTGCCACGTCAAATTTCGCCCGATTCGCGTCTCTACGTTGACTTTGTATTGAAACGTGTCGCGCCATCGCATTTGGTGTGAACACACAATAAAAGGTGTGTTCCGTTACCAATATAAAAGCACTTTGACAGATGAAAATATGTTTTTGCAAAAGTCTGAAAAATACAGTATTCCAAAACAAATTGTGCATTGCAAAACCCACCACAACAGCAAATGTTTTAATCAAAGTCTCCCAAGACCTTAGATACGCACTTGCCGGTGAGTAGTGTATCCATGTAAGTAAAAATTACTCTCTGGGATGCCTCTATCTTTATTAGGGCCAAGACAGGGGGTAATGGAAAGACAAATACTATAAAAGAGAGTGGAGGGTGGTTCTCCAGTGTGTTAAAGCAGTCCGGCCTCTCTTAATGGGGCTCGCAGTAAGAGCTTGTGAAGACGGGGCAGGGGAGTTGGAGCACAGAGGGTTTATGGGTATTCATGGAGAGGGAGACGATGAGCAGCGTCAGAGGATCTGCTGAACTATACAGAATAATTTAGAGAGAAAAATGTTGGACAGCCGGAATTCTTTTTGAGTATTACTTCTATTTTCTCCTGTTGTTAATTTAGCAAAGTGTTGAGTTAACTCGTATTCCAGCTTGAGAGGGCTCACAAAAACATAAGATGCATCGAGGGGGCTTCATTATTTAACACAAGAACTGAAACAAACCACCTGAGTAAGGTTTATTTAAATGTTTCTTGAAATATGAAAGCCATTTCTTAAACTCCACCTGGAAACCCCTGGGTTTAGGTGGGCGTGTAAAGTATATTAACAGGGTTTGAAGAGTTTCTCATAACTCTAATGGAGACCCAGAGATTGTTATTCATTATATGAAGGTTCAGTATACACTTGGAATGAGTTTTGCTCTGGGTTCATTGTTCAACTCAAATTATGACACAAAATTACAGATTGGGTTCGTTCTCTCTCTCTCTCTCTCTCTCTCTCTCTCTCTCTCTCTCTCTCTCTCTCTCTCTCTCTCTCTCTCTCTCTCTCTCTTTTGGGGCGGCATTATCTCAGGAGGTAG
>NC_140275.1:17112373-17187373 GCF_964030765.1 Micromesistius poutassou | reverse complement strand
CAAGAGTAGGCCCTATTTGACTAATTGGCCTGATCTGACTAATTGGCTTTGCATCCTTTCCTTCTGCCCTTGTAGTCCAAGACATGCTGCCCATTTTATTCCCATAATTATCCCTCCCTGCTATTTTGTAGTTCACCAAAACACCCTGAAACAACTTGATTCTCACATACTTATGCCACCATACACCACTAACAGTGCAAGCAGGCCAATGGCCGGTCCTTCCTCCCTCCCTATATATATATATATATATATATATAATGCAGAAGGAGTGCATCGAGTACAATCATCCATTAAGTGCTACATCTTCTATGTACGTCGCAATCTACCTAATCTAAATCTTTAGCTAATCTAATCTAACGCAAATAGATTCAATTACAGTCTCTACTTTCTCCCCCCCCTCCTCCGTCCCTTGTCTGTCCGTCCTCACGCATACATATACCCACACACACACCGCCCCCCCGCCATGCCGTCTCCGCGCTCTGTTTCCATGGCGGCCGTGCCTCCACCTCAGCCAGGGGCTGGTTTACGGTAATGATTGAGCTTTATGGCGGCTCGGCGGAGAGATTAAAAGCGTGGCATTAGCCGCGCGCCGGTGCCCGCTCCAGCTGTGGCCGTTTGTTCAATGGCTACGCCGCGTGTTTTACGACTCCCAGGCTCCTAAGTCAACTGACTTAGGAGCCTGGGAGCGTAAAACATACCGGCACCGCAGCGCCCCCTTGCACCAATAGGAAGCGTCATGCTGCAGCGTCAACAGGAAGACCCAGCCATGCAAACTTGTCACCTTTCGGCGAAAAAGCTATTTTTTATGCTTAATACTATATAGTGTAGACAAGTGCTGCTATGTGGTATACTTCGGGTGTGTGTGTGTGTGTGTGTGTGTGTGTGTGTGTGTGTGTGTGTGTGTGTGTGTGTGTGTGTGTGTGTGTGTGTGTACATGTGTACAGGAACAGGACTTAATTCAATATCACATGGTAGTTTGTCTCGGGGGTCAGAGGTCAGAGAGACATTGTGCACTAAGGTGCATGTTCAGAGTGTCTGCTGACGCTATTGGACTATTGTCTGGTTCTCTAGACAGTAGGGGTCATTGCCATGCAGTGTGTTTTCATTAATTAGCAGGGTAGGAGTCCGCCTTGGTAATTGTTTTGCTGTGCCTGCTGACCCCATGTTAACCTCTGAGTCGAGGTATCCTTGTTGTTCCATTATTCAATGTTGCTCATTGTCATTTTTCCATGTTTTAATGTAAATATATATATATATTATATATATAATAGGCTACAGAGTTGCAGTGCAATGTCAGACGTTCATTTACTATAGATGTCCACGTTATGAAGCTCAATGCCCTTCTTTGATATTGTAAAGTCTGTAAAAATCTAAACCGTATGTCTTCTCCTTTTAGGGCTAAATTCAGTCCCCTAATATGATGGCATCTTAAAACCTAGAGTGAAAAGAATTAACAAATACTTGAGATTTTTAAAGAGATGACTCTCGCTATTAAATAAGGTGTTATTCTTCTCTGCAAGAAGAGAATGAAATAAACTGTGTGATTAAGCAGCCGGAACCAAGTAATGGTTTCCTCAGCACGGTGTGTCACGGTGTGTTTAAACAGTACCAACACTGAGAGGACAGTGTTCTGGATGTACGAGGTGTTGCGCCGGTGTTCTGATGTTCTCGAGGGGCTGCATGAGTGAGCGCGTTGATGTGCTAAAGGACAAAAGATCAGAGGGAAGCAGAGGACACGGGTACAGGTGAAGTAGGAGGCAATTCACCGGCAGCCCTGTGATACGTGTCGATACAAGAAGCTGCACGGCAGAGAGGGAGAGAGACAGAGGAGGGCGGGAGAGAGAGGGAGAGAAGTGAGATAAGGGAGAGCTACTGACACTAATTGGAGCGGAAGGAATTACAATTTTGAGAAGTTAAATGGCAAATATGCAGATTTATTTTCTGCACGGCTGAAAAGTCAACTGTGTTCGTTTCTCGCCTGCTATTCTCTGAAAAGCTTTAAAGTGGTGAGATGTAGATCAAAACGGCACGTGATCTGGTGATTAACTGTGTATACCATTTATATCTGGATTGCACAGGCGTTCCTTGGAAACCGACTGAAACCAACAACATTGCTCCACAACATATTCAGCAGAAACAGTCTTCAGAATGTATAGAAATGTGTTCAATGTGGTATTTTAGGTAGATGTTGCTGTGTTTTGTCTGTAGATGTGTATACATATGATCATGCATTCTTTGTGTCGTGTATGGGAGTGTGTGTGTGTTTGTGTCAGTGTGTGCGTGTGTGTGTGTGTGTGTGTGTTTGAGTGTGTGTGCGCTTGTGTCGTTGTCGGTGTACAGGCATGTGTGTACCTGTGTCTCTTGGTGTCTCTCTGGTTTTCTTCTGCATCCTCGATGAATAGCTGTAAAATTAAATGTTATGCAGTATTGTGTGCTGTCTAATCCTGTGTGCTGTTGCGCTGTCCTCTGCCTTTGCACTAATTAGTCATCCTTTGTCTCGTTGCAGGTGGTGGAGACCAACCTGGTGGCCTTTGACTGTCATTGGATCCTAATTAACGAGGTGGGTGCCATGGAAATTGGTGGAATTCAATAAACGGCTTATTTCAAAGGATCCGATCAGAAAAAAATAAATGCATGAATCCATGACCGCTAATTCCCCTTGTCTGTGAAATAACAATTCCCTTTATTTATTAATTGTGTTGCAACACTGTGTCCTGGGAATGAGTCACAGAGTAATTCAATGCCATGGCTAATAGCCGATACTGACTTTTTAATTATCTCTTGTCTTATCTTTTGCATGGAATTATATCCCTGTGCACTATACCAAAAACACCACTTCAAAATTTGAAAATATAGCACGCATAACATATAACAATATGTGGGCCACTGAGAAAACAAGCATTGTCAGCGATAATTGACTCTGTTATGCAAATGCCGTGTGTATACGAGTGAGTATGGGCACGCTTTTTATAGATCAAAACATTAGATCAATGGAGGGGAAAAGGGACCACCACAGCTTCTAGAGTGTGTCTTCATAGCCTCCAGAAACCACCAGCATGTCACAGTAGGGGAGTTCCCTCTCTCTCACACACACAAACACACACACAAACACACACACACACACACACACACACACACACACACACACACACACACACACACAGAAACACACGCAGAATCACAGACTCACTCACACACACAAAGGAAATGGTGTGTGTCTTTGTCCATCCATCTATTATCCTTACAAAATATAATAGATTATAATAAGCCATAATCAGAAGATGCTTGACATGGCCTCTCGTTGCGGGTCTGAAGTTACCAAAGTGCCCTTGAGCCAAACAGGCATTGTGCCTTGTTCAATTTAAAAATGTTCAAAGGTGAAGCCCTCCTTTTGTTCTTCTTTTGTTCTTCTGCATTTTGTTCTTTCTTTGTCTTTATATATTTATTAATCTCTCTTTCTTGCCTTCTTTCATTCTCTCTCGCTCTCTCTCTCTTTTGCCCATGCACAATACCCTCATTCAGTGAGCTGCCGTTGACACCCACTGCCAGTGTTACACTCCTGAAAAGGGAGAAATTATCACGTTTTTACTCTTTCAAAAACATAACATTTTACAAAGACACAGGCCTGAGCACAAATTAACTAAGCACCTCTCAAAACCTTCACAGTGAACAGTGCATAAAACACATCACAGAAATCGAAATATAAAATTAATATGCAAAAGGATGTTACAAAATGTACATATGCGACTTCACAGTGAGCTCCAGCTAACAAGTGGGTCTTCGCTCTCACACACACACACACACACACACACACACACACACACACACACACACACACGCAACTACACTCCACAAACACTCAAACTATCCCCTAAACACTCTCCATACTCCTGACATGCCACCAACTCACCGCGGTCAAGCCTACAAGGTTTATACATGAACAACGTACCTGAAAAGGGGGAGAAATGATCACGAGAGTCATACGGTATTTCCTCAATCGTAACTTTATTTTTATGAGGAAGATAGATTTCCCCAGGTACGTGGGCTGAGACAAATGTAATCGATCTCATGCTACCAGATCTAATCACTCTGCTAATCACGCAGTAAAAATTACCCAATAATAATCACAGATAAAAAAAAACAATATAACTAAGTTAATATAATTATATAATATAATTAAGTTAACTTAAAACTAATCAACTTGTCACACCAGTTAGCGTTCCACATACGCGTGGACGGGTCATTCCCAGGCAAAAGGAAGTGGTGCTTGCCCTCCCTCCCTCCCTCCCTCCCTCCCTCCCTCAGACGCCATACAAATGGATGAGAGTCAACAGTATTTGACATTTGCACCATTTTCTATGCTGGATCTTTGAAGGGAATGAGTATTCTCCTATGTGTACAAACTCTCCCCCTCTCTCTCTCTCCCTCCCCCTGTGGTTTATTATGGATGAACGGGTAACTGTACGGTTGTTGCAACTCTGCTTTATCTTCAGCCACCAGTCAGATATCCCCCGCTGACAGAGAGTTCACAGTTCATAATTGATCATCCTCCCTTCACCCATTTTCTCTGCTCTGCTCAGACTGGGGTGGGATGGGGGGGGCTGTCAACAAGGAGGGGGTGGTAAGGAGCAGAGGAAAGGAGAATGAGAGCGAGAGAGAGAGAGAGAGAGAGAGAGAGAGAGAGAGAGAGAGAGAGAGAGAGAGAGAGAGGTTACAGAAATGAGATGGGGATGAGTGCTAATCAGAGCACATTTGCAGGAAACTCTTTCTCTCTTGGGCTCTCTCTCTCTTTCTTTCTCTATTGGGCTCTCTCTCTCTCTCTGTCCCCCTCTCTTTCTCAATCCCTTGGGCTCTATCTCTCTTTCCATCTTTCTCTTGGGGTCTCCCTTTTTCTCTCACTTGGGCGCTCTCTGTATTCCTTGGCACTCTCTCTTTCTGGTTTGGTCTCTCTCTGTCCCTCCCCATATTTGGGCTAAGCTTTACTTATGGCGCACGATTGCTCCCCAGGTAGCATTGCCGTGCATGCGTCCGGTTTTCTCCCCTAACGTCCTGTGGCGCTCCATTCTGTAAGGAGAGCCTGACAAATGCATCAAGACAGGAGCCAGTATTGGTCTCATTATTAATGCATGTATTCAAACTCAATGTCTTGTAGGGGTCCTTTAAAGTTAGGATGCGTGTACTTTGTGGACTCAGACCAGATTATGACGTGAAAGTGGTGTATCTGGAAAGGGGGCTGAATGCATAATATTCATTGATATCACAGCTTAACATTTGCCGTTGAAAACTGGCAGACTGTGAATCATTTTTATCCCTGCATAACGTCCTACTGTGGGACTATTTCAAATTATGGTTATAACTAAGGCTATTAAAGCTTTCAAAGCAATAACTTGGCACTTTCACCAGACACAACACATTTGGCACCAGTAGGGGTATGTGAAGGTCCTGCTTGCAGAGTCTATCGCCATTTTTCTGTAAGCCCCTTGCCATATCCCCCTTGGCTTTTACAAGACTACTTATTTTGTTTATGAGGCTGCAGTACAGCAGAACAGTATGTTTTACCAAGAAACTTTGTCAGCATTATTTCCCTATAATGTATTATCCAGTGTGTGTGTGTGTGTGTGTGTGTTTGCAAGCACATGTGATAAGAACCTATTCTGCTCAATACATTCAATTACATCACTAACATAGTTATATTTTTATCAGTGTCGTTCCCAGTGAGGGTACATGGTGTCATTATTGTACTATTATTATGCAAGGCAGAGTTCACCGTCCTCCTTTGGTTCACACACATACAAATTACAAGATACAGTCCCGTTAACCACAGGGATGTTCAGAGATGATCAAAGCAACAGGGACCACAGGACAGCATTCTGGACTCTGGAAGGCAGGCGGTGTAACAGTCTGTTATGTGTGTGCTGTTGGCTGCATAGACAGTACCTTTGAGCAGGGGAGAAACATTGCCATTGCTGGCCTTTTCAGCGATAAAGCAGACAATAACAGCTACACATAATCATGTTGTTCTTTGATATGGATGCATATAAATAAAATAACATTAAAAAGCAGTCTCAACACAAAACACAAATTTATCTTAATCTGCATAATGACAGCACCAGTGATAATCACTTAGTTTTGTTTAATTTTGTTTTATAACTTTTTCGGAAACATTTGCATGAGTTTCAATCAAACTATAACCACATGATGAAATCAGATGAATCTTCATTTTCGTATAATCATCCAAGCAAATCAAATGTTCAAATCAAATAGCATCCTAATGTGAAATCACTTTGCTTTGTAATGAGCAGTGAATAAAATGGCGGGGCTATTCGCTTCATTGTGTATCAGTTGTCTTTCTTTGTGAAAGAAACAAAATGATCATCATTCATCGACTAACACATTATTTAACTATATGTCAATATATTAATAACTTTGTTGTTGTCTCTCTCACATACTCGCCCTCTTCACCCTTCACCGTTGCCTCTCTTTAACATCCCAGTGGCTCATCTTTTTGCCTCTCTCACCCTGCCCTTTCTCTTGCTTTAAAAAAAAAACCTGCACTGAAACTTTGCCACTCAGTTTGAGGTCATTATTTCCAGCACCCTGACACTAATAGTGGCTGACATATGACAGAGTAAATGATGCCTCTTCAAAAACAAATTAAAATGGAGGCTCCCGGGTGACCTGCTGTCTGGGGCCTCCTGATGTACAGGGACACAGAGAGAGAGGGGGGGGGGGGGGGAGGGAGGGAGAGGGACAGAGAGAGAGAGAGAGAGGGACACAGAGAGAGAGAGAGAGAGAGAGAGAGAGAGAGAGAGAGAGAGAGAGAGAGAGAGGGACAGAGAGAGAGAGAGAGAGAGAGAGAGAGAGAGAGAGAGAGCAAGGGCCAGGGGGTGTGAGAAAATGTGAGAGATTAGGATGAATAATAAAAGGTCTGTAGAGGTTCTTCATGAAAATGGGGATTAAATAGATTAAATACAAACATAATAAAAAAGACAGTGACAAGGGGAGATAGTATTTTAAAGAAGTACAAATACATGTATCTAGTTATTTATTTTTATTTTGTATTTGATATATTATTTTATTGTTCCTTTGAATTGGACCGATGGGAAACCTATGGTGAGCTGAGAATGTGATAGGGTAGGAACATGGGGGCAGAAGGGGACAGAGAATGAATGAGATCGCTCTTCACCCGCATCTAGAGATGGAGAGACGGGGCGAGCTGGTGTCCCTGAGGAGAACTTGGAGGGAGGAGAAGGAGGGGCTGCTTAAAAGGGACTAGGCAGAGCGATGACTTGCTCTGCTTTCATGCAGAATTGCGGTCTAAATAGGAGGATTTAGTGGTCTTAGACATGGGAACACAGGGGAGATTATAAATACATTCGGAAGCCAAATTTGTATTCTCCTGACCTAAAAACACACAACTGTACAAACATGTAAGGTTCAAAGCTGTGGGTAACTTTGTGGAACGGTTGGCATCATCATAGAGTCTGTGATGCGAAGGTTGTTGATATTCCAGCAGGATTTGATTACAAATGTGTTGTTTACAAATGTCTTAAATGTTTCACTTTGAGTATTATTAAAGGGCCGCTATTTTGCCCCCAGATGTGAGAGTGATTACTCATTACAGGCTGATTCAAATGCTGACACGCCATCCATAGAGAGTGTCCACCTAGATTTTAGGATGGATAGATAAGTCTACCAGTTGGTGTAGTCCACTGGGCAGGCAGGTAAATTGATCTATCTATTTAGCATACATAGGGGTGGACCCTCCCACTTGTGATGTCACTATGTCACAGAGGGCAGGCACGATTTTGAAAAGGGCTTCTAGTGGCAAATCACGCCTTTTGGTAAATTAGGGGCCCTTTAATATCGTAGCAAAGATGGCTAGGTTAGCCAGTCAGCAATCCAAGAACAGCACTGCAAACATATTGGCTTTTATCGAATACCAACACAATGTCAGTAACCCAGCATTGCACAGCACAAAAAGTTCCTGATCCATGCTAAAGTCCCACTCTGGATGCCAAGCACTTTTCCTTATCCTGACATAACACTGTCCTCAGTGGACGGTTATAAAAACACACCGTTTTTTTGTTTGAACTCTTGCAGCCAAAATCCACCAATGGAACAAAAGCGTGTGTCAGCTGGTTCCTGCAACAAGCGGTAATATCTGAGTGCTCCCGTCTGACATGTGCTGAAATGCACTGAAAGGTTGTCAGTAAGAAGCCTGTGTGGTAACTCACTGGTGACACAGCTTGCACTAGAAAGGAGTTCTTATAGCTGGTATGGCTTCAATATCGAACCACATTTCCCCCTCCAGGGCCGCGATCGTCAGCCCTGGGTTTGTCGATGTACGAGAGTAAGAGTAAGAGTGTCTGTGTGTGTGTGTGTGTGTGTGTGTGTGTGTGTGTGTGTGTGTGTGTGTGTGTGTGTGTGTGTGTGTGTGTGTGTGTGTGTGTGTGTGTGTGTGTGTGTGTGTGGGTGTGTGTGTGTGTGTGGTAGAGAACACAGACCATGGAAGTCACACAAGGTGACACGTCTCTGGATTAATTCGTCCTCTGTCAGACAGAGAGAAACGGGGGGATGAAACAGGGAGCGATACAATGAGGGGGAGCCAGATAACTTCTCGTTATTCTCAAGGATCCCATGCTTGCCTGTGTGTGTGCATGCGCGCGCGTGTGTGCATATGCATGCGCGCGCGTGTACTTTTGTTTCGGGAGGGTGGTGGGGGGGATCCTTTTTGGCAATATTTTTTTCTGCGTGCCCTTGACCTCCTGCTGTGAATCTTAATTCTGTTTTTGGCCCACTGTTTCAGGCTTTTTGAACAGTTTTCGACCCTGTAAGCTTTTTGAGCTTTCAATCCTCTTCAGGCATTTTTATCATGGTACTTTCTTCGTTTTATGAGGACCTCTGCAGGGGCGTGTTGCCCCGGCGTGAAGATATGCCATGCTGTATGTTTACAATTTGGGATTTTTATGGAGATGTTTATAGTTCTTTGAAGTCAATTTGCTGCCTTCTGAAGGTTCAAATTGAAATTCAACTGGTGCACGATAAAAAAAAAAAAAAATAGTCCAAATATCTTTTTCATGTTTCAACCCCAGTGTGCACTCAAAGTTACTAGCGTCTATCTCTTAGATGAAAATATTAATGTCCAGGTCTGTGGGTTTGTAGTATGATATGACTTCTGAGCGGCTCTGTATACCTTTTTTCAGTTATCCTCTGACTTATCTTTACATTTCACACCTCGCTACCCCCATTGCATCGGTGAAGCATCACTTCAGAACTGACATCCTGTATTCTCACTTGAAATGGAGAAATCTTGAAATGGAGAAATCTAATTCTCCATTATTTTACACAACTGTATCAACCTCCGTAAAGACTGCTAGAGCATATCAAAGCAACAGTAGATTGATTTGATATGTTTACTCTGAAAAAGTAAACACGGCCCATTACAGCAGGTACATTCATATTTCTTCTGTATAAAAACATAAAGGCATGTCTATGAACATGCCATCGTTATTCTGTGTAGTAACGTTGGATTGACATATGTAATTCTGTTTAAGGTTGCGGCTGTTGTTCTGGCAAAATTACAGGAAATGACTTCACACAAACAATGACGTTGGTTACAGGCAAACATTTACAAATTACAACACAAACACACATACACACACACTGCCAGTGTCCCAAATGCAGGCATAAGCAATGGATATCACAGGGCATCTGAATCGGAAGCAGTGTTACAATCACCAGAGACAATAAATGTCAGCTCTCATCTCATCACCACATGACCCTCTGCAGAGAGAGGGAGAAAGAGAGATTGTGGTAGAGGTAGGGAAGCAGAGTTTGAGAGAGAGGTAGAGAAGCAGAGTTTGAGAGATGCAGAGTTTGAGAGAGAGAGGTAGAGAAGCAGAGTTTGCGACAGAGGGAGAGATAGATATAGAGGTAGTTAAGCAAAATTTGAGAGAGTAAGGGGGAGATATATGTTAGAGATGCAGCGTTTGAGAGACAGGGAGGGATAGATTTAGAGGCAGAGAGGCAGAGTTTGAGAGAGAGAGAGGGAGAGATAGTGGTAGAGAAGCAGAGTTTGAGAGAGAGAGGGAGAGATAGTGGTAGAGAAGCAGAGTTTGAGAGAGAGGGAGTAAGGGTACTAGAAGTGGAGCGGAATGGAGAGCAAAGGAGAGAGTATGTCCTCGGGCTAAAATTAGCCCCGATTCCTCCCACAAGCGTTACAAGGACACACACACACACACACACACACACACCTACATATGTTCTCATATGTTTCTCTTCCCTTTCTGTCCACATACATCTATGAGGCAGCATTTAACCTTCACTCTGGGTATGGTCAATGTGCACACCCTATACGCACCCTTCAGTAAGATCCCTAACCCAGACCTGGACAACCATTAATTATACCTGTGTTCACTGTAGGTTGTTTTGCACAAAATTGAAAAAAAAAAGTGCTCAATCACTAATTAGTAATCGGAGAATGATTGTCCTACAAACCACTGTATCTATCAAAAAAACTAAAAACTGAAATCCCGTTTTGTGTTTCCCCCTTTTACCCCAACCCATCCTCCGAATACGTCTCCCCCCGTCTTGCAGGAGATCTCTGACTACGACCTGCAGGACCTGGTGATGAAGTCCATCGGACGGCTGACAGTGGTGAGGCAGACGTTCCCCATGCCCCCCAACGCCACCCAGCGCTGTGTCAAACACAACCACCGCATCAACGGGGCGCTCTGCGACCCCAAGAATGCCAAGTCCCAGCAGCTGGAGGTGAGCACAGGGGAGACAGACGTCTGATACGATTTGCATTGAAATGTTCATAACATTTCACATGCAAGGGCATGTGAAGTGTTGATGACTCAGTCCACAGGCTGAGTCATCATTGTGTGTTACCTCATTCTGGATAGATAGGGACTTAATTACATTTATTTACAAGAAAACCTTTGGAGATTGCCACTTTAATGTTATATGTTGCTTCCTATAAAATGTACAAATAGCACTAAGAATGCATCTTCAGGAATAGTTTGAAATGGGTTGCATTAAGTGGTTGTTCACCGCTCTGTTGAACCAACTAACGATTTGATGTTCAAGGGCAATTGCTAAAAGATTGCAGTGATAAAATAAAATAATATAATGCTAAAAGCACAAGGGAGACGAACTCAGAAAATATGATTTAGATTTTGTACGTCCAAAAAGACTTCAGTAGTAAACAGACAGAGCAAAGAAAATGCAGCCCCACTACATTCACTATTTCAGTTCTATTTGGGGTCGTGCTACAAACATCAACCGAAATTTGGACTCTGTGTGCCTTGGGCTAAAGTTAACCATCGCAAAGGCAGACCTCAACTATATGTGTAGCACAAACAGGAGGCAAGTCTCGATAGGTGTTTGTGCTGTTTGTTGATAAAAGTAAAGCCACATCCAGAAGTATCCCTCAGACAAAATCAACCGTCCTGGTATTTTCCAGTTAGAGTACTTTGGTGTGGGTGGTTCAAACTTTGAATCCTTCCACAGTACTCTGAGTTTGAAACTTCTGTTTCTTGTGGATAAGACCAGGGAGCCCTAAGATCGCTTACCTGAAACTGTAACCCAATGCTGCGGCTGGCACTCATGTTGCCCCATTCTTTGTTTTGGGAATAGAGAACTTTCTAATTATGCAAGGCTTGTTGATTTGATTTGTCGCCACAGTCATGCCTCTCAGGCTTTGTAGACAAAACATGATAATTTGATTAAGAGAAATGAGTCCCACCCTGAGTGTATTCATCTGAGACCACATATTTTGAGTGAAAATGTACAAAAAAGAATAGAATATATAAATAGATAAACGCATTGCCCTGGTTCCCCTGTTTGACACTATATTTTTCTTCTTCTTTATATTTATTTATTTGTTGATGCCTCCCCCCCAAGGGATCATAAGTATACAATTATCTTTTTTTTCTCGCGTTTTTGTGTGTGCATCACAGCGATGCCGTCAGAGGCAGCGGAGAGGCAATAACACAAGGAAAAAAACTTGTATTTATCTGTCAAGATGAAATAGAAAATTGAATTAATGCATTGTTGATTTATGTGGATGCGCAACACCCTAGAGGAAAATATTTTGTGAAATAATTATGAATGATCAACATGGAACGTAATCCTTTCTGTTGACATGGACAGTTTATTTTCTATGGATTTGTGTCATGTAAATTAACTAGTCATATATATTTTTCTGAAACTAATTATTTAATTTCAATGTATGGGACTGATTCATTTATGAGTGAGAAAGCCATAGGAAAGGAGGGGAAACTAATACATATTTTGATTGAAAGGGAGGGAGAAAAAGAGAGAGAGAGAGAGAGAGAGGGATTGCATCATGGTCAGAAAGTGAAAGTGAAACAGTAGGAGTCACAAAGTCAGCTGGAAGGTAGGATGGACAAAATAGAGACACAGACAGCAAGAGAGAGAGAGAGAGAGAGAAGGACAGTGTTCCGAGAGAACCACAGAAAAAGCACAATTTCACACTGCAATGAAGCATGTCAGCCCAACCTGGCTACACACTCACACATACACATACACACACCCACGTGCTGCATTTGATCCTCCACGCATATTCTGAGACAGTGCTTGTTCACCTATTGGAGCATTAGACATAGGAACAGACACATAGACACAAAGCACGTATTCATCAGTGGTAGACCATTCACAAACACGTTCACATCCTTTCACACAATGACAACCCGTTGCAAGGCAACACACACTTCATTTGCCTTTTGAAAAGTTGGCATACAGTGACTCTGTCAAAGGTAGGTTATATCATTCCAGTAAGAAGCTTGCCCCTCATGGCCCAACCTGAGTGCATACCTCAGCTTCTCAGAAATCGCTCTGTCTCGCTTGCTAGTAAAGCCCAATGATTATTTTCTGTATTAGCCACTTCTTCTCAAGCACCCTGAGGCAGAGACAACCTCCGCTCGGAAGACGTGAGAGCACACACTTGGTAGACATTTGGTGAATAGCTGGGAAAAAGGAAGGAGACCTTGGATGTTTTGAAAGGGTTCCAAACATCCAAGGTGTCACTGTTGGTGAAAAGTGTTTGTCAAAAAAAGTTTGTCAAAACTTAAAACCAAAAGAAACCGACGGACTGTTGCTAGGTGACCTTCAGTGTAAACCATTTTAATCAACTCAATAATGTGGCATGCAAAGCGTGATATTTATGTTTGCAATCAGCGGTGAAATTGTTCATAATTGTCTCCTCAAATTGTCTTTGCCTTTCTGTTTTCGACATGGCTTTTAGCACTCTAGATGTTTCAAATCGTCACCAAGGAAATTTACGATAATGGCGACATTGTAGTATTGACAATTATTTTGAGAAAGAGTCTAGGGAACATTAAGTGTCACACTGAGAGAAGCATTTCAGCATTCTGCTTGATGTACCAGTCTCAAAACAGGATTATCTAATAAGAAATAAACACTATCACTGTTAATAAGCAATAAAAAATAACGTGCAAGGTTGACAATGTGTTTAATCCTTTTTATCTAAGCGAATCCAATATCATCTATTCATCAAATCTAGATCTAACACAATCCGATGATCTAACACGATCCCATCTAATCTATAATTCTGTTAATATGTTAAAATCTGTTAACAGGCATAGTGAAGAGGGTAATTTCACACACATATTTCAAAATATAATCCTTTTTTTTCTGTTTGGTGTGATTATTGTTCATGTGTGCATGCAATGGTTTCTTTTTACATAATGTATCTTTGATCTCTGGATGGAGTTTTTGTTTATGCTTTTGCATTTGTGTGTGTGATTCTGTGCCTGTTTACTATTCTTTCATTAACATGGGCACAACAGGATCAGTAAACCGTGCGGCGATCGATCATTGACTCAATTAACTGTTCTCCCTACCCTCTCTGTCTCTCCTTCTATCTCTTTTTTTATTCTGGTGGCACCAGAGGACCTATCAATCCCTTTAATGAATGTCATCCCTAAAGCTGTATACAAGTGTGCCGTTGGGTGCGTGTGTGTGTGTGTGTGTGCAGGTCTTCTTGCTTGCCACGTGCCCTTGAGATACTGATACCTTGAGATGCATCTAAATATATATAGATAAATTAAATGGTAATGTAAACAACACGCAATGCAAGGCTACCAAATCTACTTAAAAAAACAGTTTATAGTCTATGTAAATCTGTGGCTAATTAATTCCAACTCACGGCAAAACAAAAGGCAATGGCTTTGGCATACTTTTCTGTCTCCGTTTCTGAAGAAGTGCTGTCCTTGACTCTCAGAAACCAACACAATCACACGATGCAGGGGCTAGGTCACAAAGAGTCTGGGGTGGATTCAAACGAGTCACTTTAGCACATCTTCATGCTGCATATGCACTCTAGCTTCATATATTCTGTTGTTATCTCTCCCTCTGTAGATCACCAACCGCTACATCTATGATTCAGTGCTGCTATTGGCCAACACCTTCCACAGGAAGTTGGAAGACAGGAAGTGGCACAGTATGGCCAGTCTGAGCTGCATCAGGAAGACTTCCAAACCATGGCAGGGGGGGAAGAGCATGCTGGACACTGTTAAAAAGGTACGTACGAGTGCACTGGCAATGCTATGTGTTAGCATTAACAATGCCATATCCTCAACGGGGATTCAAAAAAAACATGGTATTGATTGCCTACACAGGCCTGACAAGCCCCACAACCGAGAGCTGTTCCCCAGTGTGTCCTCCGTGGACCTGACCATGGCACGTGTCGGCACTGGAGGGAGAGAGTAGTAGTGTGATATGTTCATTTACCTCTCTGGAGGCTGACTCACCTCCACCATCCACTCCACCCATCCACAACCACTGTGCCCACTCTGCCCCCAACATTGTGATTCACTGGGCCCTCGCTGTCTACTGGAGGTAGGCTCTCACAGCTGCTACTTGTGAGACCAAAGCAAGTCAAGTTTATATGTGAGGACTTTAATCACCGGGACTCAAAGGGTTTCACGGGATTGATGAGACCACTTGACTCTGAGCACCTATAAGCAAGCTAAAAGCACTCAAATAATAAATAATCTGTAGAACCATTGAGAATGAACATCTGGGAGGGCTTCCTCCTTCCAGAGAAGTCGCAAAAGTTCTCCGTTAGGCATATGCTAAAGTGAGGAGTGAGAAATGAATGAGTCAAATTAAAGCAAAAAGTATTATAAAATCATAGTGAGTTGATGTTTGAGGACCACACTTTCAGAAACCACACAAGACCTGAAACCTGTCTCCCACAAATCTTTTTATTCATGTATCATATATCTGAGTTTTTATCCAATCCTCCAGATGGCTTTCTATACATTGTGGAGAGAATTTACACTCAATTTCAATTTCAGAAGGTGAAATCTCTTAATTTAATTTGCCAATGTGTTCCTCTAATATCAATCAACGTGTGGAACAATTGTTCTCTCTCAATTTTATATCTGTCAGCTTTCCAATAAACAGGCCCTCTAAAAAATAGTTAATTAGCCTTAGTTATAGTTAATTAGATTCTATAAATGCATAGCACTTTGCACTTTGTTTAAAGCTTTTATATATATATATATATATATATATTTTAGGTTTTAGTTTTATTTATTTGTGCAAGATAAACAAGACACACCTTTCTACACCGACACATGTGTTGTTGCTTGTTTGCACCCGGCGCAAAGCTGATTTTCCCCCGCAGCAACCAGGCGCCACTACACCTGCACCTGGAGAGGCGTGTTGGCGAAAAGCAGGGGCGTGTTCCGGCGCAAATGATACTTGGTGCTATTTTACCGATCTAAACATTGCGCCAGTACAATTGCGCAACTGACCGGGAAATACCTAGTCTAAAGTCAGTGGCGGATAGCGCAGTTGGTGTTGCTATTTTGACGTGCCATGGCAGGTCGGAACTGCAGCATACGCTTACACACAAACGTAGGCTATACACAGCACAAACATGCAAATGATAAGGCTGACGCAAACTAAACACATAATACAGTCCATGGCGATGTATATTAACGAGGGGACACATGCATATTATGAACAGAAGTCGATAACGATTATGTATACAATACTGGTAACAAACAATGTTTGTTAATGTATTGCCGCATATCATTAAATAGATCCACAGTTGCGGCCACAGGACCGCGTCCGCATATCATATATGTGTTAAGTTGTCTTTGCCGCAATTTACATGACGACTCAGTGTTTCTGAAGTTGTAGAAGAAAACGCTATTCCATGTGTGAATTAGGCCTATTATTTGGCCATAAACTGAGCCATTTGAAGTTTGAAATTCATGTGGTCATGCGTCTGTCTCAGCGGGGAATGCAAACACACTGTCAAAATATCAACTCGTCAAGTCAAATGCGCTGGCTCTTAAAGGGGATGGGAGATGGCACTCTCATTGGTTTATTGCACGTTATGCCCAAAACACACCTACAGGTTTCAGACCAACCCATTTTAGATTTGCGTCGGGCGCAAAGCTCATTTATCTCGCCGTCATAATAGCAACAGAGCCATAGAACCGCCCACAAAGCTACTTTAACTTTGCGCCTTGACGTCTGCGTTTTAGACTGTCTAACTAGGGCCCCCAGTGTGAAAGCATGGTGAATTGCTATAGACATACTTCTGGAATCCAGTCTCATCCATGTCCTAAAATGGCTGCCATGGGAACCACCATCATGCCTTTGGGAAGAAACAATCACATCAAGCTTGTGCAAAGCGGTCAATAAAACATTATGTCATCTGATAGTTAACGAAACATTGTTGCCTAGGATTAAATTTACATGACATTGTTGTCCGGGATGTTGTTTCACAAGGCTTAATATCGTATTACCAGGGCCAGGCTTTGAATGCCGCGATCCCTGCCCTTTCCTTTGGCCATTTCAATTTTTTTGATTGTGGAATTATAGGTTTATTGCTCCTTCGTATACACACCCTTAATTAATAACAACATTAAAATTCACATTAAAATGTTGCACATAGCAATAATGGTCGGCGTTATTGAGCATTGTCATTGTTTATGTCGGCCTCTGATATGGCCTGTACTCCTCACAAAATGCAATTACCTCTTTTTTTTTTCCACACATTAATTGATGGTTCTGGGCAGAAGTGGGAGATCAGCTTTAATGTGGAAGCACACAGCTACCGCTGATTATTCCTCTGTCCTGATTAATAGAACTCCAATTGTTGCCCTTTTAAAGGCATTTATAGGCCCCGGTTTCTATGTGTTGACATGGCGATGGGTTACCAGGCCTGCAGTTCTTTTTTCATATCCAGGCCACTAGCTGTACCTCCATTTAGAATTAAATGCGGATCATATTTTTTCGGGAAATGAAAAATGCCAAATAATTTCATGTTGACATTGACGTCACATTGTCAGCAGCCATTTTTTGCCTGCTTATAAACAATATACATTTCTATAATCTCTGCCACATTTAACACAATGTAAGCAATTAAATAAAATAAATGCCAATGTGATTTATACTTCTTTTTGCACATCTTTTACACAAAGCACATATTTTCATCCATTTAAGCTTTCTTTCAGAAGGCTTCCTTCACTCTCACCTACATGGCCGTATTATGCAAGTGTTGTATAAGAAATAATGATAGTATAGAAAGTTTGTCCTCTTTTTTTTTCTCCTGTTCTCCCTTGTCCTTGACATGAGGTACAATTACCAGAAAGATAATTGTTATAAATGGCTTGCACCAGTAGCAATTAACCAACCAATTATGAAAGCTAATCCACCGCATCAGGCGAGGTTTACCTGTGCTTGGTTTACAAGCAAACAAATCGACTTGATGCACTGCCCTAATGAAGTCGCCTGTGCGAGGGTGGGTGTGTGTGTGTCTGTGTGTGTGTGTGTGTGTGTGTTTGTGCACATGTGTTTGTGAGATTAGGTTCAGTGGCCTTTAAAAATGTAAATTCTGTAGTCACTCATTTAATTCCATAATAGCCTCATGTCGACCTACATGTTTTCTACTTTTTGTTTGATGCTAAGCCACCCAGTGGAACGGACCACACTGAGCAGCAAATAGGCCTGGATTCAGCTTGCTTTGTCAGGCACTCTTTACCTACACTGCAGACTACTATTTCGATCAGCGGTCCAAGAGTGAATCAGGCCAGAACTACTCGTCTGCTCTCGGATCAGACGCAGTTTGTGGTGGAGGTTAACACCTCATCTCTTCTCTTGGTGGCCTGGGTGTAGGAAGCCGGTCGCTCTCAGCACATGATGTGCAGTGTCCTGCTCTTCTGGACCTCGGGACACGGACATATGTACCTCTTATCAGTGGGCCCTGGATTGAATTAAAATGATGAAATGCTGACCACTATGAAGGAGTATTGCTAAGACACACCCTTTAGAATACATTAGTGTAAATGAGCCAAAATCGATGCCTTGATGTGATATCTTGATGATGTGCATAAGATCTGGGGACACAACAAATAAATGAGATGTTCTTCTTAATGGATGGCCCTTGTTGCAAAGCATCATATCTATTACCTTACTACACAAGTTGCTTGGAGGGCATTTGTTTTCGAATGATCCGTATTTTGAAGCATTACTTTCCCACCCGTTGGAGCATTAGACACAGGAAAACAAAAGGAAGGAAGACACAGGAAGACAAATAGACAGACAACCGTATCAGAGTTCAAAGCGTCATCAACACACACATTTCTCACATTCTCTCTTCTTTCTCTTTCTTTCTTTCTTTCTTTCTTTCTTTCTTTCGCTCTATAACACACACACACACACACACACACAACACACACACACACACACTGACTCTCACTCATAGTGTGATTCATCTCCACTATGCATGGTAGGTGAAGTTACAGCTAACCTAAAGCCAACTCGCAGAGTCACTTGCGCTGACGGTTCACACTACCTCAGGGGAGGACAAAGGTGGGAAGCTGACACCACGTATATCTTGTGTAATTTTTTCATATCCGGTACATAATTATTTATTTATATACTGAGTCAAAAGAAGTAGGAAGACAAATACAGAGTCAAACTGTTTTCCATAGTCCTAAGATTTTCAAATAACAAACAATGTTTTTTCCCGTCGTTTTCCTAGTTTGGCGTGAGCGGTCTCACCAGCTTCCTGGAGTTCACCGACAACGGAACCAACCCCAACATCTTCTTTGAAATCCTGGGGACCAACTATGGAGAGGACAGGGGCAGGGGCGTCAGCAGGGTGAGTGAAAAGGGCTCTCATTGTGGCACTCACCCTGACTTACTTTCTGTGAAAGGCCACGATTCACCGACTGTACTGCTATTAGGGGCTTAGTGTAACAGCGCGGGGTTGAATACATTTCGCAGACTCTCCACCATGTACTGTTCATCCCCGTCCCTTTGCTGAGGGGTCTCGTTGGTCTCTGTGGTCGAGCCGGTGTAGCAGAAGAATGGAAGCAATTTGCCTTCATGAATTTCATTCCGGCAGGAGGCGACGACATAGCGTTCTGTTACACTCTACAAGAATGGATGCTCGTTGAACCAGAAACCCATATATGCAATGCCATTTCCCCGTATGAAACACAGTGGAAGCACTTTTGTGTTGCATATCTATCAACGTGTAATTCTTCTGTTTATTCAATGGGGATATTTCAGGCATGTTTTTTATCCTTTTACTTTTAAAATGTCTCATTCTTTACCTGTATTCCTCAATTGTATATACAGTTTTCTTGATTTTCTTGATGGGGTTAGTTATTAGTTGATTAGTGTATCTGTAGTATGAACAAGTGGTATTTAATAATTAAGTATGCTGATTAGCTTTTCACTAGTCTGAGAAACATAACAGCACACATGTTCACACACGCACACAGACACACAGACACACACACACACACACACACACACAAACTCAGAAATTAAGTGTAATTAAGTGTTCTAGTGATTTTATTTTAAATCGAAAGTTCCAATAGATCAACAATGACGATATATATGACGATATATATGCTGATATATAGATCGGCAACTAGGTAACAATGCAAGATTACAACGTGGAGGTGGCATGTGGGTGCGTGTGTGTGTACTGTAAAAAAGTCTTAATGTAAATGTTTCCATGTGACTGCAGCTAGGGCTTGCTTTCCATCTAGTGTGATCAACATCATGGATCAACATCACCTGTGCCTGCAGACTTGCAATTGACTCGTGTCATTTATAGAGATAGTCAGCATGGGTACAGCTTGAGCAAAAGCATCACCAAGGAGCTGGTTGGTTTTTTTGATCTGGCTCTCTCCCCCCCCCCCCCCCCCCCCCCCCATGATGATTGGAGAGGTCTCTGCAGATTACAAAGGAGATTGGGCTCTATGGTTATGGCTAACATGATGAGACACCAACACAGCAACGCAGCACATTGCTACAGACAGAATAAATCTTTAAACGGCATTGTAATTACATTAAGACGCAATTCCCTAATCAGAGAGCATAATTACGTTAGTGGCAATCTAGACGCCTATTATACAGTCTTCCTGTCACAGCCTCCCTAACTGCGAACATTTGTTCATCGTTTGATGGTTTCCTGGTAGGATTAAGCAAAAGTGTGCCGAGGATTAGATTCCGCAGAGAGATCGGAGTAGTTCACTGGAAATGTACAGAATGGTTCCGTTCTTCTTCTGTCCTTGCTGCCACAACAGAGAGCTATCTTAACAAAAGTGTGCGGAAATGAAAGGGATACTTTAATGAATATGTTGCGTCTTAAGTAGTTACGTTAAGACCGAGGTAGGACATGGCCGGTGTCGCAGATGTGGATTTCGATTTTATCGTGAATATTTTGTACATAACAAAATGTAATTAACAAAAGTATCAGGGTTAACCAAGTATTCTTGTCATAGCCAGTGTCTTGTCTGTTTTTATCCCCCCCCCCCCCAGAAATTCTGTGAAATCTTCAGTTTTATTCTCTCAGATAGGAGAAAAACTGTTCTGCTGTATACTTGATTGGTAATTAGGGTGTTTTCATCTACGCTTAGTGAAATGTACTTGGTCATTTCTACCTCACCCGTCACAGATAGCACAGGTTTACTTTGCAATGACCTGTCATGAAAGAAACATTTTAGACTGACAGTTGCCTTTCTTTCTCCCTCTCTTTCTCTCTCTGTTTCTCTCTCTCCTACTCTCTCTCTCTCTCTCTCTCTCTCTGTCTCTCTCTCTCTCTCTCACGCTCTCTCTCTCTCTCATTATTTAATTGGAGGTCTGATGTACTTTTCTTGTACCCATGTCCTTCAAACAACATATGCATCTTGTTTGAAACATGGCTGATGGTTTAACCCCACACATATCTTGTATAGAAGTGGTATTCGGTCTATGTTTGTGATTTAAATAAAATATGGTTGGTTTCATATTCTGCAGGCAGTTCTCTCTCTCTCTCTCTCTCTCTCTCTCTCTCTCTCTTTTCTATCCCGCCCCTGTTTCTAGACCGCTCCCTTACTTTTTCCCCTTTGGGTTTGAGTTTGTTTGCGTGCACGCCTGTGTGCATGTGTGTGGGGGTGCGTGAGAGGAGAACATGGGAATGCTGTTCCAGGCACTGATTCCATGCTGAATCACTCTGGGTTTTCGTTAATCCTCTCTCCTCTTTAAAATCCCTACCTAGCCCTCTCACCTATTGAGATTCACTGCAGTCTCAATCCAGCCACTTCCTCCGTGTAAACAAAGCAATGTCTTCCTGTATATGTCAACATTTGTTTGCTTTGTGTTTGTTAATCTATTAACTATTAGTCACTTTCTCCCTCTCTCCCTCTCTCCTGTTGTCTCTCCCTCCCTATCTATCTCTCTCACTCTCCCCAATTCAATTCAACAACGCTTTATTGGCTTGACATTTAAATGAACAAGCATGTTGCCAAAGTATTGAAATTTTTTTTTTTTTTTAATGGAAAATCAATGAGTAGACAATGCATGAAACAAATTGATAACATTCCTAGACTTACATAGACTTACCCATTTCATAGGAAACATTTACCCAGTTGTATTTATACGTCTGTCTCCCTGTTCTCTATCTACGACATCACAGTGGACTCTTCACCCTTTATTTATTCATTAATCTGCTTGTCTTTCATCTCATGACAACCGACTCCCCCCCCCCACCTCCAAACACAGACACTAGCACAACCTCGACCGCCTCATGCATGTAGCCATCTACCCCACACCTGGGATCATTCACAATTATTGGCAGCACAATGTGTTAGAATTGGCATTCTGCCTCATTACACTTCCCGGCCTATAGCAGTCTCTCTCTTTCTCTCTCTCTCTCTCTCTCTCTCTCTCTCTCTCTCTCTCTCTCTCTCTCCCTATATATTTTGTTCTCTTGTTCCATCTCTGCTCCATCTCTCTCTCTCTCTCTCTCTCTCTCTCTCTCTCTCTCTCTCTCTCTCTCTCTCTCTCTCTCTCTCTCTCTCTCTCTCTCTCTCTGTCTGCAGGCATGCTAAGCTCTGTTGCTGCATTGCTTCGTGGCTGCAGCAGATCCGCCACGTGTGTGATTGCTCCATTAGCGTTGTGGAGGGCCGTTAGTGGATCCAGGAAGGAGTACACGTCGTTAGAGTTATACTGGTGGGAGGGAGGGAGGGAGGCAACATGGAGGGCCAGGAGGCAGGTAGAGAGAGAGAAAAACAGAGACAGCTGGTGTTGTTGGAGGCCAGTGTTAAGAGGAGCCAGGAATCAGAAAGGTTGATCAATAAAAAAGTAGGGAATTGGTATTCATATGCATTCATATGCATGTCTACCAAGCAAAAGTATGGGTAAAGTGGGACATCTCAGGGCATGAGAAGAGACGCAAGATGAGGGCGAATATAGTGGAAGGGGAGAAGTGATTGTGATTGATATTGTAATTCTTCATTCCCCTGATAGTCTCAGTACGATGGTGGCGGGTGAGTCATAGGAGAATATTTGATTTGAGAAACCAAAAGTAGGCCATGACCATCACATATCAAACAAATGTGCGCTCAGGACCGTAATGATTTCAGAATGTTGAGGACTAACATATCCATACATGAAAAGAACATTCTCCACCCAAATGCATTGACTTCAGACTTCTAAAGACCACCAACTATAGACTATTGTCTTGCAAACCTGGCAATATCCTATATCAAACAGTTCAAACGGAAGACACTACCGTGAGTACATTCTTCTTTCTCAGTGGAGGAGGCGGGATTGCTCAGTGGCTGAGGTGTTCCAGTCCCTGCAGAAAGGTGGGAGTGGGTTCCATCTCCCCTTAGTGACGTCAATCTGAAGTCACCTACTATAATACAGTCAGGGGTCAGGGTTCATGCGGTTAAAACGGTGTTTGGATCGAGCCGACTCCACTGGGACATTGTGCCTTGCCGGCGATACGGCCAATCAGGTAGCGAGCTTGGCCGGCGCAGCCCTTATCGTATCGCCTCACGTGTGTGGATGAATGCTGCGATAAAAACTATGCAACGGTGACCATAGCAACTGTGGAGGCCTTCACCTTCATTCCTCCTAGTGAACATCCCTCTCTATCTCACCTGCAGAGATGGAGAGACAAAGTGGCCAACAGGGGGTCATCATGGAGTTGCATCAATTAAGCTTGCTGTCTTTCGCGCTCTCCTTTGCGCTCAGTAAAACGTATGAACAGACACACTCTCTTTTACACACCCACACACACACACGCACGCACACACACACACACACACACACACACACACACACACACACACACACACACACACACACACACACACACACACACACACACACACACACACGCCTACAAATGCAAAGCCTGCACCCACACATATTCACACAATGCATGCACATTCACATACAAGAAATCACACAAACACACACAAACACTTTCCCATTAGATGTAAGGGAGAATGGTGTCTCTGCCATCTTTCTGCGACTCAAAAAGTGCAATGTTCTCAGATTGAGGTCAGTCGCAATTACCATCGCCAGTGTTACCTGACATGTGCGGTAAATTACACTAAGTGACTTTGAAAGGGTCACACAGCCCCAGCACAACCTTCCCATAATGCGGCCGTCGGCGGCGGATAACAATTCATTTCATTGCATGTCCTCACTGATTAAGACAGATTTATTAAAGGTGCTGCTATCATGACCCTGTCCACTAACACATCCCTAATAGCTGTGACATGCGTGTGCACGCTCATACTCAAATTACCATGTGCTGTGGATCACTCCACGCAGGCACGCACACACGCACACACACACACATACACACACACAGACGCACACATAAGCTCATAGATAGACACGCACACACACACACACACACACACAATCTCACTCATTAAAATACATGACCTTTTTGAGTCCAGCACAATACATTTTCTCACCCTGGAATTCCGGATATTTTTGCCCCAGTTACTCATCCCAGTGTGAGTGAGGCAGTGTGAGTGGAGGCAGATACCATAGTAACCATGAAGCACCCATCACTTGAACATAAGGGGGAGAGATAGTGGGTATGCGCCAGTTGTTTTTTTTAGGATCTGTTAATAAAAAATGAATAAACAAACTTGGGGATGAGGTACAAAGCTGGCCTACATGTGACATCGAATGAATACCGATTAGATTGAAAAGTTCAATGAGGATCAAGAGAGATAGAGAGACAGACAGAGATGAAGAGAAAAAGAGAGAGAGAGAGAGAGGGCGTAGGTGGGGGGATGCTCAGCCATAAATTAAGAATGCAGGATGACACCTGGGAAGATAAAGGGAAAAAGGATTTATACTTCCACTGCTATTTTCCATCCTATTAGTTTGATGCTGCTGCGTCTCCATGAAGTGTGCCTTCTACGGTTGAGCTGGGAAGGGGGGGGGGGGGGGAAGGAAAGACGGAGGGATAGAGTGTGTGTGTGTGTGTGTGTGTGTGTGTGTTAGAGGGAGAGAAAGATTGATATGATGATGATGAAGATGAGAGGACGACGTGTGGCTCTATGGAGGCGAGAGAGAGACAGGGGGAAAGGGAAATCAGGGAAGAGGGAGGCATCGAGAGAGGGTTTAAGATTAACAGAAAGTCAAAGGGAATTGTTGATTTTCATAGCTTTTTTTTCATCTCCTCCACACTGATACTGAAGCTATACGTGTGTGTGTGTGTGTGTGTGTGTGTGGGTGTGGGTGTGTGTGTGGGTGGAATGGTTTGGTGACTGCAAGAGATACAGAACAACAAGCAGTAAGATAAGAAAATACATGAGTGGATAGCATGATTTAGAGAAAAGGTTTTGGTGGAATCCGCAAAACCTTTTCACGTTTGTTTGGAGTTTCCTGACTATTTCCTTGCAGTACATTTTTGTTTTATCATTTATGTATGACGATGCCTCTCAGATGTTGACAGTTGACATTATAATCTTTTTTGCATTCTCCCCATCACACTCACAACTTTGTATGTTTTGTTAACCATGTGATGTTGTTAAAGGCAAGGCTGCCTGCTTGCATTAAAATTATGTGACAGAAGCCTATTTCAGATGATATGGACGCTTGCACATCTTTAGTGTGGGAGGGATGTTCTGCATACAATGCATTGGATAGTTTGATAACGTCTGGATGCTAATGCATTCATTAATGTCTTCTAATGTTTATATGGCCATTCTATTGGTGTTGATACAAGTCATTTTTTTTCTGTTTAGTCTTTTATAAGCTTTTTATCGCCCTCTCTCTCACACACACACACACACACACACACACATTCAGAAACACACACACACACACACACACACACACACACACAGAGACAAACAAACAAACACACACACACACACACACACACACACACACACACACACACACACACACACATACACACACACACACACACACACAAATCCCTAAATCTTTGGTTCAAAGACCCCATTCAGAAACCCCTCTATCCTTTCTCTGTATCTTTCCTTGGGCTGCATCCATTTTTTGCTGCCTCTCACATTCGATTACACTCTGCTTTAATGTAGGCCCCAGCTAGATGCCATTATCTGGTGAGAAATAACAAATTACCAGACTGTGGAACACATTTCAGTGAGAAGATGGGGGCATGCTTTCTCCCTTTCTATCTCTTTTTCTGTATCCCTCTCATTTGCAATTCCGCCATTTTATGGCAAAAAAATGTTTTTTATTTTTGTTAATCAAAAGACTATTTACATTCAACGCCCTTTTTTGGGGGGAGAGAGACATACCGGTATTGTGATAAGTTTGAATCTTGCAGACAGCTCTGTGTGATTTGTAGTCTATGCTCTAACAGAAATATTGTTTGTGTGTAGATAACACATCCAGTTATACAGACACAATCTTTGGAGCCTATATATATTGTTAGGCATCGTCTGTTCTTATTTGAGTTTTCCTACTTTTGAATATCATACAGGCTGTGAAACCAGATTGATATCAGAATCAAAGGATGCTGGCAGACAAGAAGGAACACACACACACACACACACACACACACACACACACACACACACACACACACACACACACAGGCTGGCAGCTTTCTATTCAGGGTGACCATAGGCCTGGACACTGACACCCTGGACACTGATCCAGCCTGACAGGCTATCCCTGGAGAACAGAAGCAACTTTTAGTTTATTTATCTTGTATTTTTTGGGAGAGTGTTTTGTTCTGTCCGTGTATGTGAGAGACAAGTTACAAACAAAAAAGACAGAGAGAGGGATGGAGAGAGAGTGAGAAGGACCAGCCATTTAAAATAACGTGACCGTTTGTGACAGAAGACAACCAAACAAAAAAAGAGAGCCAGACTCAGAAAGAGAGACAGACAGAGAAGGAGAGACAGAGATATTTTAAAAAAATGAGGTGACAGAGCAAAAAACCACGGAAGAAGAAGGGCCGGAAATCACTTTCCTTTTTCGATTTTACCATTACCTGCTTTCACACGAATCCCATCAGGGAATCCACTGTGCCATAAAAATAAAAAAAGCAGACAAAGTATAAACATTGTTTGGAGCACCAGACTCCAGCCAACAGCTAGAATTCATGCTACTGTTTATCTGTGTTTGGACCAGCCCGCAAGGTTGGTTCCCCAGGCAGCCAGACACCACACCAGTGCAACATAAAGCTCTCTGCTCTCACAGCAACAAAACGACACCAACATTGGAGGAGCGTGCTGGCTGGGCTGTGGGGCTGTTTTCTCTGTCTGTTTGTTTGTTTCATGACCGAGTCTGCCATTTGAAGTGGCAATGAAGGGCGCCATGTTAGCTAATTATTAGAGGTTACGGTATGTAACAACGACTCAGTGTTTGCAAAACCAAGTACGATATTAGTAGACACAACCCCCACAAACACAAGGCCGTGAAACTGTTTTTGTTTTGTTTTTGTGAATCATGAAGAGAGGACCACAATCAGGACGGCATTCGGCCGTTCTGAGATAAACGTGTCTGGGAGGAGAGAAGACATCAATAATTTGATGAAAAGGAAAAAAGAAAAGAGAGCGAATGGCATGCAGAAAGACAGTGTGTTGGCAGCGGTCTTTACTCAGCTCCTTCTTGTGACCGCTCACTAGGAACGACCACAATAGCCATAATGGTAAAAAAAAAGAAACATAGAAATGTGGAAAAATGTATAGAAGAAAAAAAATCACATTGTGACTCATGGACAGGGAAATAGGTACCTCCAGTTATTGCAGGGTGAAAGGGGTTAATCTAAGGAATAAGTCATTTTCTTGACCGTAGTGTTCGGCTACTCAAGGGGCCAGGGGGGTGAAAAGACTGACGGAAAGGTAGACTGGTGAATGGATGGGAGACACTAGGGAGGCTGACTCCATCACTTTCTTCAGAACACCTCTTAGACCCCACCACTGTATCCTAACTGTGCGTTCACACCAAAAGACACATTTTTCGCCTGTTCGCATGACCAGGCAAACTTTGTCGCGCAGCAAATTTTGCCGCACAACATCTTTTGCCCGCCAACGGTGCTTTATGCCAATTCATTCTCATCAACCATGGCCGAGATAACCACCATTGCGTGTCTTTACCTGTTGTGGAAGAGGGAGAGACGTCGGAATGCCCGTCGTTTATGGGTTCATAATATCATCCAGAGGCGCACACCGCTTTGTGTATATCTGTGATATTATATATATCGTATATATTATATTATATTGATATTTCTATATTATATATTATATATATAATAGTATATATAGAGCTCCGGGAGTCGCAAACGGCAACAATCACTTTCTCCTCCAAGCTGTGGTTCACTGCGGAGTGCAGGGAACGGTTGGCCCAGCCGGTTGAACGGTGATTGGCTGTTTTACGTTACTTCACCCACGTTACCCATTGGCTGTTGGCTGATTGGCTGTCTCACGCGAATGCCGCGGAGAAGTTGAAATATTTCAACTGTGAAACTTGTCTCGCTGCAAATCCACGTGAACGCGCTCGCCCGTGACAGGGAAAAGTGACGCGCCGTCAATCAAATCTTGCCGCAGGTTTTTGCAGCAAAAAATTTCGGCCGATATGCGTCTCTACGTTGACTACGGTGTGAACGCACAGTAAGTCTGCAGTTAACCAACGGTACTGTGTTTTGAGCCTTGAGAGATCCATCTATGGACACATTGAACTAGAAGGATGATTATGATTTAACGCATGGAGTGCCAGACACACTGTTGATTGGATGCTTTGTTGCGCAGAGCGATGGACCACATGATGGACAGATGATCGGACGAACAAGGGAGGGATGCATGGATGGCTGGAGCTTAAGGGACAGGGTATCAACCACAGATGAGGTGGTGCACATGGTGCTGGGCTGTAAAAGGCGAAGGCAGGGGGGCTCTATACTGAAGAGAGAGTCTGGGCTCGGGTCGAGGTCGTATCCTCACATTGCGCACACATACCACGGGTATGCGTGTGAACACAATTGGCCTTGAAGCCTGTAGAGACCGCACCAGAGGGTGGTTTTGTAGAGCAAAGACTTTGAAAGCACTGTATTTCTGAATAAGAAAGGCAGCGAGATTTCAATAGAATTAAGAGGGAGAAAATGGATTGGAGGTTTTATGAGGTGAACATATACTAACTAGACGAGAAGTGTTGTGAGGGAGAGGTGCATTCGCTAGCCAGAGTAACTACAACCCCCCTCCCTATCCCTACTTTATCAACTGCTTCCTCTGCAAGGGGCAGTGAACATTAAGACCAATTAACAGGGAATTGAGAAAAGCGACAACTGATACTTAAATGCCAACTGCTACTAAAAGGTTAACTGTTGCTTAAAGGCCATGTGGGTGAATTATAATTCTGTGACGAATAGCCTGCCGATGTATATGAGGCAATATCTGGGTTGTGTATGCGTAGCCCAAAAAGGCCACCGCCTTAACTTCTGTGCATCGCTCCAAAAAAAGACATATGTTGTGGGTGGAAGGATGTGCTTGGGCTGCTTTCCTCTCTCCTTTTCATTTCTGCCAACAGTGAAAACAACATGGATCAGATGGAGGATATGTCCATTTGTGCACAACACAGCATTGTGGCATTCTGAAAGGCACCTGATGTCCCAGAATTATTGGTGAGGGAATTGGTCTTTGCACCAAATCTCACAGAACCACGAAGACATGTGAAGCTTACTTCTTTTACGATTGATCGACTTGAAAATGATTAGTGGGGGGACAGAGAGACAAAGCACTGGTGCTAACAGACAAGACAGAAAAAGGATTATTAGAAATAGGATAGATATTGAAAGACCCTTCAGATAGACATAGGTGCTAGGAGACACAAAACGGCTAGGTAGAGCACATGAATCACAAGGCACATGAGTGATTGCTGTTGGTGTGTTTCTTGCTCTGGAGTCCAATCATCTCTTCCTCACTCATCCACTAAATATTGGCCCCGTGCTAATTGGAAGAGCTTCCGCCAATTATTGCTCTCATAATTACTAGGGCCTCATTTCAACTATGAAGTTGTGAAGTTCATTACACATAAGTTTAATGAGAGTTCTCCAGGTGGTGCTTAACCCCATAAGAGCTACTTTGTTGGAAGTATTTCAAAATAAGTGTTTATTGTAAACCCATCACTTTATGTCTTCTCGTGCTAAAGACTCACTCAGACTCGAATCCTCCATTGTAATAAAAACACAGGGTGGAATTTGCAGCATTTGAGGCATTTTGTTATGTCTTAAAAGGAACTAAACAAACTAGAAAAATGCATTTCTTTGCTGTAATGAAAATATACGAAGTGGGTATCAAATTAAACAGTTGATTCTGAAAAAAATATAAATGATGTCAAAAATCAGTTTAGATGTATTTAAAGATGAAAGTGTGTTGATGTGTTAAATGTTTGAAGGAAGGTCAACGGTTAGAAATTGTTCTGAAATAGTTTAAGTTTCAGAGAATTGGCCCATTCTGCCTATTGACTTAAATTGTAAAAAAAATACATTTTAAAAGTAGAATATCTTAAAAAGTATTAAAAAAATGTTAAAAAAATTGAATGGTTGTGCACAATTCCAAGCTAATATGAACATTTTAAAATTTGAATGGAGTCTAGAAAGAAGGAAGCCTAGAATAACAATAGTTGAGCTTCTTAGGAAGCATCCATGATTGATTCCAGGGTTTACCTGACATTGTGTGTAATATTTGGCTTTATCGTTATTATTTGTGATTTGTCACTTGCTATCAGTGTTCCTGCTGTCGTCCCTATCCCTTATCCTCCTACATTGCCCAGAATGATTCTGTGAGCCGCAAAGCCAGGGTGATGCATTCTGGATGTAATAGATGGCTTTGTGCATTCTGCTAAATCAAAGATGTCTCTAAGTAGCAGTGATTCTAAGACCCCTCTGTTTTTATTCCGATTATTCTTACTCCAGGGATGTCACAATGGCGAACAGAAAGTAGAGATGTGAAGAGATGAAATACACACTGCAGAAAAATAAATGTAACAAAGAAGTGTACATCAATGAGGACACAAACGATGTCCTTAATATGTGCTTCTATTGTGAGGGTGACTACTTGCTGGGCCGTCATTCTTGTACTTATGGGACTATTACTGAAATGGATTCCTGATTCACTATTCCCGGGTACACCACCATCAAATGGTCGCTGGTTTCCCCCGGTGACGTAGGAACTTCCAACCAAAAGCTCATACAATGACGCATAAAATACTGTTGCAAGAGGGAATATAAAATAGATAGAAGACACACACACACACACACATCCATAGCCTTTGGTCGGCAATGGATTTAAATCAATCTTAGCGTGCTACGGCATCTTAAGATTTCCTCATGGGCAAAAGGCAAAACCACTGCATGTGTGTGTTCGCTATTAGCTCAGAAGCATTCTCCCTCCCGCCTGCTGTCCCACTATCCTACTGGCTTCACTCTTACTTTCATCTAATCTCTCTTCCTTTGGCTGTCTCTCTCTCCCACTCTCTTGTCTCTCTCCCTCCCTTTATCTATCGCTCTTCCCTTCTATCTTGCTTCATCTCTCTTCATCCATCTCGCTCTCTCTCTCTCTCTCTCTCTCTCTCTCTCTCTCTCTCTCTCTCTCTCTCTCTCTCTCTCTCTCTCTCTGTGTCTCCACTCTCTGCCAGTAAGGCCTGCAGGCATTCAGCAGCATTACAGCGTGTAAACCTGGGATTACAGCTCCCAGACTCTGTCTCCCTGGCTGCCGCTGTGGATCATCGCGTTCACACTGAAATCACTAGTGATGCATCTGAAACCAGCCACAACACGGTTGCTTTAAATATCCCCCTCTCTACTTCCCACGAGGTCGGCCGGATGCCCATGACCACACCCACTATAGCAATCCAATTTCAAACCATTTATTCAGCAGGTTTTTACACATTTTCCATGGCTTTTTTCCTACAATAGGCTGAAGGCTGTCAGTTCAGGTATCAGATCCTGTTTATTCCATTGCCAAAGACTCAGTGCATACAGAGATATTTTATTGCCCTTTAGTAGCTGTTGGGAAGATGTGTGTAAACTACAAGCTATCCAGTGTAGATGTTAGACCAGGCCTCGGTAATCCACTTGTGTTAAGACCCTTCTTCACTCAACAGTGCCTAGACTAGATGAGGGTATAGCAACGTTATGGGTGATCGTGTCTCACAAACAGGCTTGTGTGGGACCAATGTGGTCTTTTATGATCCACCAGGTGTGATGATTGACGAGCCATTACTTGCCAACTCTATCCGATAGTGACATCACACGTGGGAGTGTCCCACCAGCCTTCCAGCTCACCCCAGTGGACTGTACCAACTGGTCAAACCAGGGGCACCAGCTAAAAACACCAGCTAAACTCACAGCTCAGGCAGGTGCCGGCATGATGGTCGTGCTGGGTTGGGTAAACCCAGCACGTCTCTCAGCCACACAAATCTCTCTCTCTCTCTCTCTCACACACACACACACACACACACACACACACACTCGTACCTCTGCTATTGAAATTGTCTCCTGGCTCCCCCGTCTTCCCAGACGAGCAGCTGAGCTGGAGGATTAGCCGTCACTCTCCTCCTACGTATTTACCCAACGCCTCCAGGGCTTAGCGGCCCGTTTACCCAAACTGACCCCCGCGCAGCGTGCTATTAGGTGTAGCCTCTCATTCTCGCTCTCTCACGCTCTCTCTCTCTCTCTCCGTCACTGTCTCTCTCCCTCCAACCCTACTATTGTCTCTCGTCTTAGCTCCTCGAGCTGAGCTACTTCCAAAGTTATTTGCGAGTTCAGTGTTACAGAACACTGCTACAATGTTTGACACATTAGGGTGGGAGGATCATGATAATTACGATCGAAAATAGAGTGCCTTTCTGAGGGAGTAGAGTAGGGCTACCAAAGGCAAGGAAAAACAAAGTGCGCAGAAGGTTTATATAGTTATATGTATGCGTATGTACTTTGCAAGTAGTAAAAGGTCAGTCTTAGCCTGGAGCATCTCATCCTTTTCAATTTCCAAGGGCTGTAATTCATGGGTGCAAACAAAAAAGTATCCGGACGCAATTTGATAGACCTACAACCAATCAGAGCAACGAAACGTGTGACCCATCCGTAGCAGCCAGATTGATTGTTTATGAAATTGCCTCAACGCATCCCGCAGGGCTCAAACCCGCCCCGTATTTGTTGAACGGTTGTGATTGGCCCGACCAAGGGCCGATCTGCCGCCAGTCATTCTGAACGGGAGGGGGGACCAGACACATTCTGTCAGAGTAAATTAAACATAAGCTCGCAACAAAAAAAAAAGTTGCGGAGTAATGCTGAAAGTCCCCCATCCTTCCCTGCACCGTTCATTCAACATGTTGATCGTTAAGCCAGCTTTCTGCAATAGAATCAAAAGCTCAGACACGTTTGCAAAAATAGATTGAACTCCTTCCTGGGAAGACACGACTTTAAGGTTGTTGTTGTTGTTGTTTTTATCCTGGGCAAATGTGTTTTTCTCAAGATTGGTTACACGGCTTGGGTTACAACTGCCTATCTAACCATGTCGGCGCACATTAAAGTACGTATTAGATGAAGTAGATGTTGAGGCTTTAGGCAGGCGGGGGATGGGCACGGGGGGGGGGCGGAAGAGCCTCTCCAGAATGGTAATGATAAACCAAACTGCTGTTTTGTGTGAAGAGGTGGAAATACTTCTCTACACTAGATTAGTCACCCGCTACCTTGTTTTCCTCCAATATTTTCCTATCGCACAAAGAGGTGGTTTTATATTTATTTTGAGTGTAGTTCCAGCTATGGGTACAAGTGTGTGTGTGTGTGTGTGTGTGTGTGTGTGTGTGTGTGTGTGTGTGTTTGAGAGAGAGATTTGTGTGGCTGAGAGACGTGCTGGGTTTACCCAAACCGGACCATCATGCCGGCACCTGCCTGAGCTGTGAGTTTAGCTGTTTTTTTTTTTTTTTTAAGGTTGAAGTGCCCCTGTTTGACCAGTTGGTACAGTCCACTGGTGTGAGCTGGAAGGCCGGTGGGTCACTATCGGATAGAGTTGGCAAGTAATGGCTCGTCAATCATCACACCTGGTGGATCATAAAAGACCACATTGGTCCCACACAAGCCTGTTTGTGAGACACGATCACCCATAACGTTGCTATACCCTCATCTAGTCTAGGTACTGTTGAGTGAAGAAAGGTCTTGTGTGTGTGTGTGTGTGTGTTCAACCACTAATCCATTCATCCAACGATCAATGTATTATCTAAAATAAGATGATTGTTTTGTGTGGGTGTGTGTGTGTTTGTGTATGTGCACATGTTTGTGTGTGTGTGTGTGTGTGTGTGTGTGTGTGTGGTGAGCGTGTGACAGTGACAGTATGCTCAGTGGGAGAGGTCAAGGGATATGCTAATGCAACCAAACCACAGCTTTCAGACAGCTCGCTGATCTCTGAGCGCCAAGGCTCAGATTGATGGGTGACAGCTGTGTGTGTGTGTGTGTGTGTGTGTGTGTGTGTGTGTGTGTGTGTGTGTGTGTGTGTGTGTGTGTGTGTGTGTGTGTGTGTGTGTGTGTGTGTGTGTGTGTGTGTCCCGAAAAGGGCATGTGAGTGTTGGGGGTGTTAGACAACTGAGAATCTGAAGGGTGCCAAGTGTTTGTTCCCTTCAGATTGGCCTTCACAACTGACCATACACAGTGTCAGTATCTCTCTCTCTCTCTCTCTCGCACACACACACACACACACACACACACACGCACGCAGACACACACACACACACACACTCTGTGCCCTTGGTACCTGCCACCGGGCCTTCAGATCCAGGGATCCGTGTGGCTGTCAGTGACTCCTCTGCAGGATCACAGCTGAGACTTTAGATCATACTTACTGTCTGCCCACGTCTTGTCTGTCTCTCTGACTCACCGACTGGTTCTCCTGGTAGCTAAACGCCTCGGCTGTCTTGCGGTTGGGGTCAAACAATGGTCGAACGACTGGATTTTTCTGGCTGGCTGGGTCCTCTGCTCTTGGCTTGCCCGTGGTTGTGATATACATCATTTATATCTGCGTGTGCTCGAGGACCCCTCAACTAAAGAGGGAAGTGTTAGTTTGTTATTAGGCTTACATGACTGTGTATACTATAAAACGCTAAGCTGACTGCTCTTCAGTTTTGTACCATTAATTAAAGCAGCTTCATGCCTTTGCCATGGCTTTGCTTTCTTGGACTGATTACCATGTTCTGGGGTTGAGTGCCAATGGAGATCAATTCTAATGAAAAGTTCAGTTATGTTTTGATTCATTTGCATATTTAGCACAGTTGTCCACGCCTTTGTGAAGAGTACTAGGTCTGAAGTCCGACCCAGTCAAGACAAAACAAAGCCATGTCTCACCTGCGGGAGATTTGTGTTTTGTTTTTTACCCCAGTGGTGGCAGTTTATTATGTGGGACATTAAACACATTCTAATTAAATGTGTTTTTGTGCAAGGGTAATTTGTTATTCAGCTTTTTATTTCAAGAATAACAATGATAACCTTCAACACACCACACAATAGAAAGTGTTTTTTATAATGATTTATTTTATTAACGGCAATGTAAGTGTAAAATAGCTCTATGTTCCGACTGCCATCCCTGAGATAGAGGGTTTGGTCAGTAACAAGCATCCCCCAGTACCCCGCTCTGCAGTCAAGAGAAAACACATTCTTTGGTATTCCGTTCCCACTTTATCGAATCAGAGGAGAGAGAAAACTCCACAAAGAGTTGTTCGCGGGCAGGCATGCAGCAGGATTCAGTGTTGAATGACAATGGCGAAACAAGCAAAGCTACCGATTCCTGCACTCCCAGGAACGGCTTACACAAGCAAACACGGCAAGCAAAATAAAATAAAAAAAGAGCCGCACATAAGAAAGCAGAAGAGAAGGCTGCCAGGGAAAAGAGACATGAGTCATGCAAGACACGCGTTTATGGTGACTTGGGCTGGAGGGAGGAGAGTGCTTACTGCAACGACGGACAGGAAGCTAGCCAAGATGACAGCATCGCTTACAGCGCCTTTAAGCCCTTTTGTGGCTGGTTTAGTGAGTGTGTGTGGACTGAACCTGTATTTTACCCCCTGCAAGTTGGGTTGTCTTGAGAGACCCTTATAGATGATTAACTCATTATGATTATTTCTGATTGATTAGAAATAATCAATCAGGATCATTAGGATGACATGTTAATCTAAATGAATGTTTCATAGATTACTGCTTCACATCGTTTTTCTCAGGACCAACCGTAAGGAGCAATAGCCACATCAACCAGCAAGTCAATTATGTACACATACAAGTTTTTATTTAAGCCAAAGTGTTAATTTCCTGTCCGAAGCATTTTGGCAATCCTATGTGGAGCTGTTAACACGTGGAAAAGGATGTGACCAGTGCATTGGTTGATATTCCCAGTTTGGTAAAGCACATGCTCCATCATTTAGAGGCAAAAGTTTAATTCGCAAGCAGCTCTGCAGCATATCAAACTCCCAGTAAATTTGACCAAAAAATAGTTGATTTGCCAAGAGAATCCATAAAGTCCCATGTTTTGGAGAAACATTGCAATCTTAATGACATTAATCTCCAGCACCATATCCATGTATAATTCACACATTACATATATGCTTATATATTATTCATAACCCTGTAGGATTTAATGGATTAAGATTATTCCGGCTGTGTTGGATTAACCTTAACCCTCAAGATTTACTGAGTTTAGTGTGTGTGTGTGTGTGTGTGTGTGTGTGTGTGTGTGTGTGTGTGTGTGTGTGTGTGTGTGTGTGTGTGTGTGTGTGTGTGTGTGTGTGTGTGAGAGACTACAGGAGTCTGTGAGTTTGCACGTTTGTAAGTAAAACTTTGAAAGTGTACTTATGTGTGTGAGTGTGTGTGTGCATGGGTGCGTGCGTGTTTGCATGCTGGGATATTTATTTATTTATTATTTCAGGACAATGCACATTGATGAACATATACAAAAGTACATGTAAATGTGCCAGATTATAGCCCAGGGGCTAATTTCCATTTGTAGTCCAAATTAGGCAGGTTGATGTTGAAGTAAAAAGAACAAAATATATACATAGTAAAACTAGCTATACAAAACAGCAAGAAACAGAAAAAAAGAAAAAGAAAAAACAGGACAATTCATTAGTATGTTTAGAGGTGGTTGCATGTTTGGTTAGCTCTAAGCCACGCCTTAACGTGGCTCTTGAAAGTGGCCAGAGTGGGACATTCCCTTATAGTTGGTGGTATTGTATTCCATAATGCACTACCTTTAATAGATAGTACATTATGGCAGAAGGAGGTTTTCCTAAAAGGAACCTCAACGTCCCTGTTTACTACTGCTCTGGTAACCCGAGTCTGTCGATATTTAATAAACTCTTGCAGAGGGGGTGGCGCCAGGCCATGTAGTACTTTATAAAACAAGCAGATAGAGGAGAATTTACATAAATTATCAAAACTCAGTAGATTATATTTCTCTAAGATGTTGCAATGATAGTACGAGAGAGGTTTGTTTTTTTTTAGGAGTTTTAAGTGCCTTTTTGTACAGAAGCTCTACTGATTTAAGGATAGTAGAGCCTGGATGGATATTGAACTGAACGAGCCTGCAAGTGAACACATCGGCCTGTACACACACACATGCACACTTCAGTGCTCCTCCGTTCACTTTTATACCCAGAGCCTTTTATCTTTTGCTGTGGGACACAAAAGTAGAGACGGACACATGCAGCACTTACAAAACCACAGATTCAAAATGGCTGCTTTCTGTCGCTCCCCGAGAGAGAAGAGAGAGAGAGAGAGAGAGATAGGGGCCTCAAGGGAGACGCCTCGACCGGCCCCAGCCTGCACATCCATTAACCCCTCCAGGTGCATGGATCACAGGCCCTCTGCAGAGGAATCCGGGCAGCAGAGGAGCGCAAGCAGGGGACAGACAATCAGGATAGAACAACAGGGAGCCTGCCCATCTTATCGGTCTGCCTGTCTGACCGTCCAGCCATCCATCCATCCATGATATACACCTCTCTTTTCACGCGTCGGTTATGTTATTTCTCCCATCTCACGCCGACTTCCTCTTTCAATCTTCATTACCCCTCTCTCTTTTCTCCTCCCTCGTACCTCTGCATCCGCATCTCACCCCTGCTCTCTGCGTTGGCCTGTGTGTGTGTGTGTGTGTGTGTGTGTGTGTGTGTGTGTGTGTGTGTGTGTGTGTGTGTGTGTGTGTGTGCATGCTGAAGGGGCTAACGGGGGCGTGGGGGGTGGCGGCTGGCCAATCTGTGCTGCAGAAGATTGCGCTTCAGTGTTGTGGTGGTGCGCTGCCCTCGCCGCTGCCCTTTGTGTGATTGTTGGCATGGCCGGACTGTAGAAGGAAATGAATAATAAGAGAGTGCAGACACGGTCAGGACTATACTAGTCAAAGTTACAGAAGCAGTAATGCTTTGGGAAAAAGGAGAACGATGTGGAACTGTTACGCTAGAAATAAGACGCGAGTCCACAGATATTCCACCACGAGGTGGGTGGAAAATATTGCCTTTTGTGTGGGCTAAGAACCCAGAGGTTTAGTGTTTGTCAATAACCACACTCCATGTTCTGGATTATCCTACTTAATGCCATGGCCACTTGCAAAGGTTTATCATGTAAGGGTGTTGATAAGGGTGTCTTAAAATCTAAACTTTTAACTTAGTATTTGTTGTGTTCCTTAAAACACAGATGATACGACGGGACAAATCGATGGTTCTTACTAAGGCATGCATAGCATGCATGCATTCAGTTAACATGGGGTTCATATGGAATGCAGAAGTTACCTTATTAATCCAGTAAACCGAGAGGAATTGATTAACTACCTGGCAACGGAAAAGCTTCCTAAACGTAGTTTAATCCAAGGTCCTTCAGCCAAACAGGACATTTTACCAAAATGATTAAATAGGGCATTGGTTAGCCTAATCTTAAAAGCAGTTGCTGCGAATATTTTAGGAATTGAAATACTCTCATAATTCCTGCACGTTTTGGGCTATATCCTATTGTTCAATTGAATTGTTGAAAAACATTTTTAAGCTGGTACCATCGTATCAGTGAACCAGCAGTCCATCCTCACAGCAACTAGGTCACAGCCGACTGGTCTTAGCGGTGTGATTATTGAAAGTTAATAAACACCCATCAAAATTGAGTGTTCATCCAGGCCATGGTGTGAAATCAAATATTTATAATAATAAGCCTTTGTTTTCTTTCTTTGTGTTTTGGATAACTTTTTTCTTCTTACATAGGAAAAGTAATTATTTTCCCTTTGTCTCCAACTTAGGTTTAATGACTATGATTAATTATAAATGTAATTTGTTTTATTATAATTAAAAATAATGAATTATACTCTTCCCCTATTAAGAAAGAAAAGGCCCAAAACAAAACAATTATATTATAATTATCTTTTTTCCTGTTTAGTACAACTAATTAACAAATTGGTGGACAAGGGTCAACAATTGAATGATACACATTCAAGGTGTACTCACTTTACATAGAATGGGGTAAGAATAAAGATAATACACACACACACACACACACACTCACACACTGGCACATAGTACGCAGCTTGATACAAGAGCCTAAGCAGGTGATAAAACAGCTTGCAGTTCAGCTGTGTGTGTGTGTGTGTGTGTGTGTGTGTGTGTGTGTGTGTGCACTTACAGGAGTTACAATGTGTTCCTGTTGCAAGCAGGGCCTGTTAACTCTGAGTTTCTCATAGTTACCAGAGGTAAACAGTATTTAAAACGAGTTCCAATGCAGCCATGTAAAGGATACAGATTGAATTCTGCCACTGTGATTGGAAGGATCTGCTAATTGGGTGCCAATCAGCTCCCTCAATGAAGTTAAGCCTTCCCTTGTTTTTTTCATTGACTCTCTACATCTACTGCAAAATGCAATACACACACACACTGGCTCTCAGCCGAATGAGTCAGGCGAAAAGTCCCAAGTCAAAGACGAGCGTTGAGGTCTGAAACACACTTGTGGAATTATAATGAGTGACACAGAACTAAAAAGGTTTTGCAAGGCATTAAAACTTCAACCAAACGAGGATGGACAGCTTTGTGCTAGTTGGGTGACAAGGAGGAAGACAACGAGTTCACTCTTTCAAAGGTTGGAAACTTTTTTATCCGTGATGTGAGGAGGATAAAATGGGACGACAGTCATCTAGGAAAGCACTTTGTGTCCTTGAGGACAGCTCTGGAGCCCTGAGTGAGCTGATTAGCCTCCGTCTCTTTATAGACCTGAACTAAGGAGACAGTTCAGGTCAGACCAAATCTATTGTATTGACTGTGAAATATTGAAATATTATTAAAAAAAACAACACAGCCAAACACAAGTAGACATTATTTATTTGGTGAATGGAGCGCATCGTATCAGTATAATGAGGATGGAAGTAGGAAGCATAAGAAGGGGGTATGTAGGAAGTATGAGTAAGGGGGAAGTATTAAGTACAAGTAGGGGCAAAGTAGGAAGTATACGGTAAGTAGGGGGGAAATTATTAAATATAAGTATAAGGAAAGTAGGAAGTATAAGTAGGGGGGAGTAGGAGGTATTAGTTGGGGTTTACTTTTCAAACTTGTGGCATTGCAAATCGTGAAAAACTGCCCTTACAAACAGACAAGGACGGGAGGGGAGGTGAGGTGAATGGAGGTGAGGAGAATGGAGGTGATGCGAGGAGGAAGGGAGCGGAGACCGGGCGAGGACGACTACAGAGTCTCTACTGTCCTGATTTAGCTGACAGCCGCGTAACTATTTAGCAAAATAAGGAGGTGGAGGCTTCGAGGCGAGGGGGGGGAAAGGTAGGACGCGAGAGCGGGACCGAGAGGCAGAGAGCGACGGCACTAGCTGAACTCACTCAGGAGCTCGCCTGGCAGCCCATCACATTACTGTTTCATATCGCCCAGGCAGATAGAGAGATGTATGGCAGACGTGAAACTTTTTAAGTGAACCAAAAAAAAAAAAAAACGAGGCAGGGAGAAAAAATGATGGATCATCTACAATAGCGAGGGGGCTGGAAAATGTTTTGGCATCAGCTGTTGGAGAGGAATGGGAAGAAAAGATAAAAAAAACAGGAGACATTTCCTGTAGCTTTCACTTCTAATTTGATATGCTGCAGCCTGGAAAAGCTTGGTTTTCTCTCTCTCTCTCTCTCTCTCTCTCTCTCTCTCTCTCTCTCTCTCCCTCTGGGGAGGGTGAGCTAATGGAGGGGCTGACTGCTGCTGATAGGCTGGTGGTGGGGGGGATCCAGCATGAAAGCTGCCCCACCCCCATCCCACTGGTGCAGCCCACTTCCTGTGTATCTCTGGGGGGGGGGGCGGGAGGGGGGGGTTACCAGGTGAGGAATATGTTTACAGATATACATTTCAGGGACAGTGTAGTTGTGGTAGCCGGGCAGCTAACAGCCGCTATCAGGAGAATTTGTCCCAGGCTGCTAACCAATTATTGCTGCTGTTGCTGCTGCTGCTGCATGCAGTTTTGCCAGCTAGTGCGGTTACAAAATGTCGCCTGTCATTGATTGTGATATTACTCTGTGTGGGCCAATAAAATGGAGGAGGTAGAGAATGCAGTATGGTCCGTTTGGTTGTGTGGCTAGGTGTGGTCCACTGTGTGTGTGTGTGTGTGTGTGTGTGTGTGTGTGTATCGTTTGTACCATTTCTCTGTGAATGAGATGGGTGGCGGTTAAAATAGTATTTACTGCAAGCCAAGTTGTTGTGTTGCACGAGTATACCTCAGAGACTTCTTTGAAAAAAACTGTGTGTGTGAGCCTGTGCGTGTGTGTGTGTGTGTGTGTCTGTGTGTGTGTGTGTGTGCGTGTGTGTGTGTGTCTGTGTGTGCGCGTGTGCTTATGCACTTGGGTGCCATGACTCTGCTATTGACATACAGATTAGTGCTTACAGAACCCTAACTGGAGGCAAAGTGAGGAACCAAATGGATGTGTCGATAGTTAATACCAAACTTCTCACTCATTATTTGTATCTCCCTTCACCTGGACACTGAACAATTAGTCCTTAATGATCCGTACACAACCTTTTCTTAATTATTGCAATACTAATTTGTGTCGATTACCTATTTCATTTTTCAATCAAAATGCACAAGATGTCAATTTGCGTCTATAGATGTAACACGTAGACGAGTAGAAACACAAAATTTTTCTCAAATTTTAAACCAAAACCTCACATTAAAATAAGACAAAAAGACACCAAAAGAATGCTATACCTTGCTTGTTGGTGTTTTATGTATAAATCCTTACCATCACCTCAGCATATGACAACAGCTGCTGCTGAGTGGGGCTTGAATAAATTATTCACAAATGACAATTATTGTTTGTTTGGATATCCGTTTGGTACACTGGCGCTTGCTTTCCCCCTCCTGAGAGTCACGTTATTAACGTGTAAAATTACTGACACAACGCAGAGAATTATCTTGTCTTTGGCTGTCATGCTGGTTGCACTTGACAAGTACAGCGGAGCTATAGAGTAGGAGGGAGGGAACCTTTAAGAACCCCTTTGTTTACTCACTGTGTGCCTGCGCTTTTGTTTTGTGTTTGTTTGTTTGTTCAAAAATTAGTTTGAAAGACTTTTTTTTTACCATAAACAACAAATCAGCAATGAAGCCTTACTTCGCTGCCTTACTTCACCATACCATAATCATTCTACTCTTTGATCCCAATATACCATCATACAACTTTAATGTATGTTTTTCCAATGCAGCACCGGTGTGTCAGTTATGGTAATATATTCTTTCCATGTCTCTCCTACCTCCATATGTTACACGGCCAAGTCAATCCTTCTATTCATTGTCTATCTCGTTATTAGGCTCTGTAGTCTCCAGGGAGCATCCTATAATTTGAAACATTAATTAAAGATTTATAAATAAATATAATGCAAGGTTAAGAACTGATGCTGCGATCGTGTCACTTTGATGTCTGGCATATGCTCTCTCAGTAACCAAAGCACATATTGTTTTTTGGCCCTGGGATTTCTTCTGGAACCGAGCTTGGCGCCCCGCTACTTTAGCCCCCTCGAGTTAGCGTTAGCATGGGCATACAAAGCGCTACAGCTATTTACACCTCACTGGTATTTAGCCACATGAGATGGGAGCGTGTGTGTGTGTGTGTGTGTGTGTGTGTGTGTTTGTGTTTGGCCTTTATGATCTCAGTTAGCTTAGCATATCAGAGCATAGCAGGGCTGCTTGATAGAGTTCACTGGGCCGTGTTGATTGGGTTGAGCCTCGGTTATCCTAGCACCCCTGTGTACTGTGTGTGTGTGTGTGTATGTGTGTACTTTTTGTTTGTATTTTGTGTGTGTACCTAGTGTGTGCACGTGTTCATTTGGAGATATGTGTTGTGTGTGTGTGTGCGTGTGCGTGCACATCTTATATTGATGTGGCTTCTACTAGCCAAGGGATGCCTCACACTTCATTGTGGAGTGTGTACTATGGTGGACCACTTCTACGTCCTGGTCCATTGTCCATCACAAAGGGTACGGTGCAGAGAGGGGTTATGGTGATGGGCAATGTGAAGTATAACGTGTGGCCCCTAGCTTCAGACTGATAGGACTCAAGGTATTATTTGAAGCAAATAACAGTGTCTCAAGGTCCTGGGATGGCAAAGTAAATAGCAAGCCTGGCACAGTGATTCACCCTCACACACACACACACACACACACACACACATACAGTAACTCACACACTCACACATTCACATGCACACCACTAGCTAGGCAGACCCATTTCGTACTATCAGCAGGAAATGGGCTTTTTTCTGGCACTGTGAAGATAAGCGCAGAGAGTGGGTTCTCTCATAGTCAGGACGGCCATTTTAGGGTTCTGATCATGCATAAATGCAGACCATGTGTGCACTCACACACACACACACACACACACACACACACACACACACACACACATGCACTCACACAAATATACCTATTCAAAAACCTGGATGTAAACGAACAGCATCCATATGGAATGGATACATAAATATTTAGATAAGTTACCATAACCCATTATGATGAAAAATTGCAGTCCTTAAGTTTTGTTTTTCTTTCATTGTTCCCGGTAATCATTGTCATTCTTCTCTCTTGCCTTGCTCTGTCCTCATGAGGTTTGAATGGATTCATGTAATTGCCAAACACAAAATACTCTCTCTACCCATTGTTCATGTCTCTCTATTTGCATATTTTGTTTGCTGTTATCTTGGATTCAGCAGTCCCGCTAATAGCAGAACTTCTGTGGAGGAAACAGGACACAACCCAGAAACTGCTAGGGGAGGAGTTACTTCTTGTTTCCTCCTTCGTTAAGGAGATATCCTCCCGAATAAAACTAATTTGTAAGCGAGTGGATGGAAGTTGGATGAAGAACGGAATTTGAATTGAAGTGTATTTCTACAGTGGCCAGTCTGCGCCGTGTTGATTGGAAACCTTTACGGACACTTATAACAGTGTGCTACTGCTGGCCGAGTTTGTGTTTTCCCAATTATGCGCTTACATATCGCCCCCTCCAGCAACATGATTGGTTGTAACAAATACGAAGTGAAAGGAAGTGATGTACCCGGTTGCCCTATGTTTGAGCTTGTCTGCCATCGTACTTTAAATATGACCCTAAAATCTGATTTTATAAGACCATTTCCACAAGAACTCAGTGTTGGGACTTGACGAGGCCACCAGATAACCAGTTAGCTTTGACGTTGACCGATGGACGTTTGAAAGACTGCCGGGAGAGAAGCCTTGGCCTGCCTTCTGTCCCTCCATTAGACGGACGCTCTGTTGCAGAGCAGGGGACTCTGTGTTGTCAATGCCTTGCTCAAGGACAATAACAGTGGCAGTGCTTTGTCCTTGGCTGCCAATCCTGTTTAATAACAGGGAATGCCCTCTCTTGTTGCTCTTCATTGTTAATCCTCTGTAGTTTAATAAGGCATAGTTCTCTTATGGACTCATTGTATCAGGCTGGAATGCAAATTGTGTTCAGTGCTGCACAGACCAGGCCAGTGTTCAGCGTGGAATCGGCGTCCTCTAAGGCTAGTTGTGTGTTCATAGTGTACATTGGTGGTTGCGTGTATGCATGTTTATAGATTTGTGTGTGTGCGTGTCTGTGTGTGTGTGTGTGTGTGTGTATGCCTGTCTGTCTGTCTGTCTTCCCCCCTCTTACCCTTGAGTGTTTGTTCTGATCCTGTAAAGGTCGTGAGCCCGTGTAGAGGTCACGCTATGACGGCGCCCCTGCCGTATCTGCGCCCGACAGGGACACGCGCCGCTAATGTTCCGTCGATAATACTATCACAGGTTTCTTCATAAGCACTTAAGCGACCGTGTGATAGTCAGAGTCAACCTTCAACCCGCCGTCTGTGTTTCAGTGTGTCTGTCCGTCTGTCTGTCCATCTGCCAGAACACAAAGAGACAAACGGACATACAAACAGACAAGTTAGCCAGCCTGTCCGTCCGACCGTCCGTCTGTCTGTCTGTAGGTGCTCCGTATATATGCCTGTCTCTCTGTCTGCATCCGTCATCCTGTTTATCTACCTGTCTGTCTGCCTGCCTTAAGGTTCTTCATTTTGATCCCTACCTTCTATCTTTTATCTATTATGAAATGTAGATAGCAAGGTTAAGTATCCACATATGTAGCAGAACGGATGTCATCTATTATACAGGAACATAACACACGATGTTCCAGTGTAAGGAGTAGTTTCTGTCAGGGAGGGTGAGAGAGAGGGAGAGACTGTCAGGCAGAGAGATTTCGCCAGGGAGAGTCTGAAAGAACGGCACAACAAAAGTTGAACAATTACTGGAGTAAAGGCTTTTGATTCCTGAAGTAAAGGTTAGAAGGTTTATCTTCTGACAAATAGACTTCAGAAAAAAGAAAAGATTAAACATACCTTTTTTGTGAATTCTATGAAGGAGTGTGTGTGTGTGTGTGTGTGTGTGCGTGTGTGTGTGTGTGTCACACAGTGAGTGTTTTCTCACTCACTGTGTGAGTGAGAAGGACCATCCTCTGCTTGTTCTCTTAGTTGTGGTTTGATGAATTTCCTGTATATCCTAGCTCCACAGCTCCCCCTTCAGGTGTTAATATCAATAACACATAACAACACAACGCAATAGAGAATTGAGTGAATGTGTCTGCAATATATGTGTATATGGAGCGCTAGGGTGGAAGAGAGAGAGAAGAAAATATAAAAAGAGTATTCATGTACTTTTTTTTTTGTTTGTCAACTTCTCAAAAGGCAAATCCGCCAAGTTTGATCTTTGAAGCTACAAACAATATTTCATTGAAAGCTGAAGGCGTCAGTTCGGTGGAAAGAAAACACACTTGGTTTGGGACCTCAAAACAATCTTGTTCTGCAGAAGGGTGTGATGCAATTGTATAAACCCTGACAGCAGGCGTCTCATGCTTAGATTGCAGTCTAGCAGTCATGAAAAGTCAGCGCTGGTTTGATCACAGAAATGCACCCCCCGCCCCCCCCAAACCCAAGCCCCCATTTATCTATTAAAAAAAAAGAACAAAGGGTTCATTGAAGATGCCTAACTGCATACCTTAATTTTAGTTTTCTTCTCTGTGTGTCTTGTGTGTGTGTGTGTGTGTCTGTGTGTGTGTGCGTGCATTCGCGTCTGTCTGTGTGTGTGTGTGTGTGTGTGTGTGTGTGTTTGTGTTTTATTTTTTCACAGCTGGCGACGTGGGACCCGGTGCACGGTCTGAACGGAACGCTGTCGGACAGGAAGCTGGAGAACAACATGCGGGGGGTGGTGCTGCGCGTCGTCACGGTGCTGGTGAGTGTGTGACCTCCCCGCCGGCGTTCCGAGGCCACGCCGCTCCGTGTGATTTCATTAGGTGCACGCCGGTCTGGCAACGTTCCATGTCCCCAAATGTGTCCCGAGACAAACCCGACAAACGGTTTTTTTTTTTTTTTTTTCCGAAGGTAGGATTTGTAACGGGCCCATTTGTTTTGCACGTCATGTTTTCCCCATCCCTCTCGCTGTCTGCCTCTGTCCTTTCATAAATTATGTTTTTGCACAGCGCTCAATCAAATGTAGTGTTATTGCTACATTAGTTGCAAAGTGGACACATGGCACCTATACGCAGCCGCTGCAGAATACCGAGAGATCACAGCCACTCAGGTGGATGCATCTGAATTCATATGGGCATGGGAGAGATGGGGAACGATCTGGAACTATAGATTTCCACCCTGTAAAAATAAATCATGTTACATGTAAGAGGACGGGAGATGAATGGATTGGGCTGGTCAGAATGTAGCTGACCAGACAGGACTCTAGTCGCCCTCCATTCCTCTGTGTTACGCTGGCTGTAATAGCGGCTACCCTCCAACCAAAGCTAAAGAAAGGGAAGAACAACCACACCATGAATGAAAACAAGATAATCTCACTAACAAACCAGGCTATAAGCTCATTAGTGTGTGATTCAGGAACTGGGGAAGGAAGGGTGGTGTGTACGAGTGTAGCCCCTGCTCTGTGTCTCGCCCACAGCATCCATTTGAGTGACTCTCATGAGTGCATTAAAGGTTCACCGTGGTAAATTCTTCATATCCTTCCCTTTGAGGAGAAAGGCACCGATAGTAGAGACAGCAGAGGGATATATCCCAGAAAGAAAGCAGATATATTAGAGAGAGAGAGAACAGATAGCAAGCATGAATATTACACATATATGCATATGCATTAGCGAGAGAGAGAAGAAATAGAGAACAGATATAGGAGAGAAGGAGAGCAGATGTATTAGAGATAGAGAGGAGATACATTAGAGATAGAGAAAAGACGTAGAGAGCAGGTGTAGAAGAGATAGACAGCAGATGTATTACAGAGAGAGTAGATGTAGGAGAGATAGAGAGCAGATGTGTCAGAGATAGAAAAAAGAGATAGACAGCAGATGTAGAAACAGATAGAGAGAAGACAATTTTGATATTTAACGATGAGATATGAGACCAAGAAGATATATCGTAACTAGAGATAAGAAATAGTAGAGTAGAACAATGAAATACAGACAGTCAATACGGAGAAGATATATTCAAGATAGATAACATACAGGAGAAAGTAGGGACAGAGAAAAGATGGTCGATACCGATCTATCTCTTACATATTGAGACCGACATGTGAGGAAGGAGAGAGTCAGAACAGACCGAGACACTACTTTTGTCTTCCTTTGAAAAGTCTGTCTTTTTGTTTCAGATTTTATTTGAAAAACTTTTTTTACTTTTCTTTTTTACAAAATGTTTGTTTTGTATATTTGTTTTTTCATTTCAGGGAGAATGTACAAAAAGCATGAGTCATTCTTAATTAGTCGTGGTTAATAATTATGACTCGTCTCATCAGTCCTCCATTAACTTTCTCATTCTGTCTTTTCCTTTGCCACTACTGTTTGTTTGTGTGTGTTTGTGCGTGTGCGTGTATGTGTGTGCATTTATAAGTGGATGTGTGGATGTTTTCAACTATTTATGCCTGTGCCTAAGTCTATTCTTTTATGGAGGTTCTTAGGAACAAAAAGCACACTGTTGCCCCCGCGGAATATAATTTTCCGTGTTTGAAACGGTCGTTAGAAGTCGAATGCACTCACGGTGTACTTTATGTGCATGGGTTTCAGATATCTAGTTACAGGAGCCATTAGAAGAGGGTTTTTTTCTAGGGCTCTCTCCTTCTGATGCACCCACCGTTTGGCTCCCCATCGTGTGTGCTAGCTCTCTATGCCACAAAGTAGAGGAGAGCGTGCACATAGATTCCACGTGCACACCCATTACACATTCATGGTGGCGCCTGTGAGGATCCAAAAATACCACTAAGCATTAATAAGTGAACATTCGATCCACCCCATCAGCCAGATTGTTGCTCATTGCATATTTATCGATTGGTTAATTGGCAATGAAATCACTGGGCTGTTAGGGCCAATAACTCTCAGCCATTGATCTTGGCAGAGCCCGGGCATTGATTGGTTAAACAGATGATACAGAGGTTCCCCTGCATGTCCATTATTCTCATGGCAGACTGTGTTAGGCGTAACAATGGGGGAGTGGAATAGATAGCTCTGTCTCCCGGGTTAACCCACACGTTGAGTTTGAGCTCTGCAGAGAGCTCAAACTCAACAAGAGATTTAGAGATTGGAGTCCTGGAGTAGGGTCCTTTTGTTTATAGTTCCCGGTCATATATCCGGTCATAAGATGTGCAGGCCTTGGGGCTTAAGAGGGTTTCACAAATTAATGAAGAGCAGAAACAGCACACAGCAGGACTTCTCCTGACTTGTCATTATTAGGCGATGGGCTATACTGATTGAATTAGTGTGGGCAATTTGAATCTTGATTAAATGTAAGACTTGTTAAAGGGTATTGCTCCTGACTGAACTTATCTATTCCGTTGATGCGTAAAAATGACATGTGGTCTTCCTACTAACATGTCTCATATAGACATGTGGACTTCCCCCTCCCCTTTTTCCTTATTCCGATAAATGCCAACCAGGCAGGATTTCTTAAGCAGAATAAATAATGATGATTAGGGAAAACACACGGCCAAGCAGGCAAAGTTATTCTAATCACCCCAATTTCCCTGGCATATCTGCACAGTCTACGGAGAGATGTTAAGATAGCATCCATCCATTCACAGTCCCACTCATGTGTACGCAACCGCCGAGCACGCTGCCGTAACCCCGCAGAAGAGGAGACGCTGGTACTTCTGTAGAGGGGAGGATGGGAGGGTGAGGAGGTGGAAGAAAAGGGAGAAATAGGGAGCCGAGAGAGAGAGAGAGAGAGAGAGAGAGAATAAATGGCAATGCTGCCTGCAGACAAACAACTATGCGTTTGCAATGAAGGGGTATGAAAAGGCAAAAATCAGTGAACAAGGAGTGAAACAAAAGGGGCTTGACAGGAGAGGAGGGCATTAATACCATATGTTTCAGGGAAAGCCAAAAGTGGGGCTTTCAAAAAAGAGGAAAAATACAACAGGGAAATGCACAGACAGAAATGGAGAGAATGGCTTGAAGATGAAATAAAAAGTGGAGAAATGGGAGGGCTTCAGTATTAGATTTACAGACAATGCATTTGGCCGTATCGTAGCTGCACGATACACTGTGCACACTTTGCCCCCCCCCCCCCCCCCCCCCCCCCCCCGACCCATAACATACATACACCCACACACGTACACGAACAAACACACACACACATCCACAGGCTCCCACACACACAAAGCTGGTGTGTACATGTAGTTCCTGGCCTGCTATTGATTTCCTGCTGTGCCGTTTGTATGTGAGACGGTGAAGCTGAAACGCCAAGCCAGACGTGGGCGTGGGAATTGTTTTTTTCCCTGTGTGTGTGTGTGTGTGTGTTTGTGTAGTTGTGTGTGTGTGTCTGTGTGTGCATGGAGCACTTGGTGTGTGTGTGTGTGTGTGTGTGTGTGTGTGCTGATGAGTTTGGTTCCCTGTATCAGACACAGGGTAAATGGAGGTAATCAAAAGGTAATCAATGTAGCACAGGAGGACCCCCAAAAGAAACGGGGGGGGGGGTAACAAGGAAATGAGACGGAAAGAACAGAACAAAGAGGCTGGGCTCTTAGTTCGATATGATCCCAGTGAGTAACACCCGAGCTAAGAGCTGGAAGTGAATGGTTTATTTTAGACTAAATAAAACACGCCAAACTTAGCAACATATGCTTTAATGGAAATGTTATAGATGTTGATAAAATATTGACATAACATATTATATTTCATCAGTCATGAGCACATGAGCAAGCATGCTTGCTTCTGTTGTGTTTAATGTATGCTGCATGACTCCAAACTCATTGATAGTTGTTTTATTGGTTGGCAATACCATTTGTCCCAACCTCCCGCACCATTGGAGTTTGCTATAGAGAACAACAACATTGAGCAAACAGGTTTGAGTGTGTCCCAATAAAAAGGTGTATGTGTGTGTGTGTGTGTGTGTGTGTGTGTGTGTGTGTGTTTTTTATGCGTGTTTCTGTGTGTGCATGTGTTGTATAGTGGGTGTCCTTGCTTTGATGGATGGATGCTCCTAGCCAGACAGGGCCTTGGCATGCAAGTCCACCTCTAGACTAATAGCTTATTGAACGGTGGGAACTAGCGAGGATTAGAGACCGCCAAGTGAATGCATGGTGCACAGCTTCACTATGTGTTGCTGAGTCTGTGTCTGTCTATGTGTGTGTGTGTGTGTGTGTGTGTGTGTGTGTGTCTGTGTGTTTGAGTGTATATCTGTGTCTGTGTGTGTATGTGCTTAATGTGCGGCTGGCATCAAGTCAATAATGCACACACCGGATGTTATAAACCGGAGGAACAGATTGAGCCTGAAACCTTTGGTCTTTGAACAGGGTTTTATTTGAGAGAAAAGGGAAGCACGGAGAGAAAGGGACATTGACAGACAAAGAAAGGAGAAAGACAGTAGAGGGATTACTGTTCCCCATTTTGTTCTCCCAATGCCATCATCTTGACCATGTTCACAACGTGCTGCAACGCATTCGGCACACATTTAGAAATGCACAGATCTGAAGGCTGCAAAATGGATTTTTTTATTAATTGATTCGGTTCAATGATGGTTAACTGGTTGGTTGATTGACTGGTTCATTCATTGGTTGACTTTTGTTTTGTAGGAGGAGCCATTTGTGATGGTGTCAGAGAATGTTTTGGGGAAACCAAAGAAGTACCAGGGATTTTCCATCGATGTTCTGGACGCACTTGCCAACTACCTAGGGTTCAAATACGAGATTGTCGTGGCTCCGGACCACAAATACGGCAGCCTCCAGCCTGACGGCATGTGGAACGGCCTGATGGGGGAGCTAGTCTTTAAGGTAAGCACAAAACAAGCCCATCCACCAATACTTACTAAGAACTACAAACTGTAATAAACAACAGTCATAGAGAAAACCTGTGGGTTAGACGATTGCTACCATCAATGGTCAATTTAGGAAACAACCAATTACTTATCAAAAAGCACATAAACAGACTGAAAAGGATTGATTCATGTGGGTTTTTCAAGTTTGGTCCCAGCAGTAAGGCACAACAGAATGCCCTTTCAATTAGGTGTTCAACTAAATTTGAGCCCAGGCCATATTGGGGTTCTGTTTGCCTTCTTGCCTGTTTTATTTCTGCAATGTATTGCATATCTTGCAGTAACATATTACATTGCTACAAAGCCATAAAGGCAAGTTAAAGTGAATGTGACACAGCAAACCCAAGAAAAATGTCGATACGTCTCTGAAATTGAATGCATCTGTAAGCATTAATATGGAGGTATAGCATCCAATCGAAGTTTATGCATCCCCATATAGAAATATAGACAGCGTGAATATCTTTACCTTCTTTTCATTAAGTGAATGTGAAATGAATAAAACAATTATTGATCTGTTATTGGTTCTCACCTGGGGCCAGTTTTGACCGAAGGCCGTTCACGGATGTCCAGCTTTTACTGATTGAGAGAGCAATCTTGTAGCTATCTCCTCACACACAATTAAGCTGTCTTGAAACCAATGTGTCTCTTTGAGTACTCCCTGCTTTTGTTCCCTGGATACTGGATGAAAAATGGCTACAATGTATTGTTTTGATAACCTTGACACCACCATAAACCATAAACTGAACCCTAACCCTAACCCTAACGGAATGCGTCCCGGCGCCGTTATATTTTCCCACGTTTGAGTTTGTGATGCATTTTGGAAACAGGAGATGAGCCCCTGGTCTAATGCGCCACCTGGCTTGAGAAACTCGTTCTCAAAGACTTACTTTTAGTCATTATTTAGGTAGCACACACATATTATGAATGCCTTCGGCAGAATTCAAATGAGCCATTTTAATCTAGATTAATCTAGATTAATTCCAAGATTAATCTAGATGAATCTAGATTAAAACAATTCATCTATGCCCACCACTAATATATATATATATATATATAAAAAAAAAATGTATGTATCCCATGTGAAAAAAATCAAATAAATAAAAGGGTTAGGGTTAGCTAACCCTAATTTCTAATATTTCAAATCTCTAACCCCCCCCCCCCCCCCCCCTCCCCGGCAGCGGGCGGACGTGGGCCTGTCGGCGGTCACCATCACCCCGGAGCGCGAGGGCGCGGTGGACTTCACCACGCGCTACATGGACTACTCGGTGGGCGTGCTGCTGCGCAAGGCCGAGCGCACCGTGGACATGTTCGCCTGCCTGGCGCCCTTCGACCTCTCGCTGTGGGCGTGCATCGCCGGCACCGTGCTGCTGGTGGGCATCCTGGTGTACCTGCTCAACTGGCTGAACCCGCCGCGCCTGCCCATGGGCGCCGTCTCCTCCACCACGCTGTACAACTCCATGTGGTTCGTCTACGGCTCGTTCGTGCAGCAAGGTGAGGCATCTGGGGGAGGGGAGAGGGAGGGAGAGGGAGGGAGGGAGGGAGAGAGAGAGAGAGAGAGGTTTGTTGGGGAGTGCTAGCAATGGTGAGAATGAAAGGGAGTGTGTGACTGTGTTAAGCCCAAAGCAAAGTTAATCCCGGCAAGGTGAGGGATCGAGAGAGGGTGGGAGGGAGTGAGCGAGCGAGCGAGCGAGCGGCAGAGCGAGAGGGTCCGCTAGTGAGCGCTAGCGGTGGGGGGAGTGAAGGGGGAAGTGTGTGACTGAGTTAAGCCCAGAGCTCGCGGGGGAATACAAACACAGCCCCGCCACGTTTGCGCGGTGTTCCAAACAATGTGATTTTATTAACATTTTTTTGGGTCAAGCGACAAAACATGAAGCGAGAGTCGCACCGGGTGGGCTTTGGGCTTAAGGGAGAGTCAGAGAGATGGCAAATGTGGGCCAACGGGTGACGGCTGGCAAAGTGAAACGCCCTGCGTTGATGGAGTCGGAGATAATACAGGGTGGGGGCGGGGGGCGATATGAGACCCACGCAGACACATGGAGCCACGTGTATGGCGCTGGCTCTAAGAACAAGCTTAAGCCGCCAGTGTGTGAAGAAGGTCAGGGGAAGGCGAGGGGGATAAGTCGATGAGATTGCATAATTCAAGCCCATGTAAAAATGTGACGCGGGTGCTCACCGGGGGGGGTTGTCACGACGATATTCCCCCCCACCCCCCTCCCCCCCCGCTGGAGTGTAGATTGACCTTTGGTGTTCAGAGCACAATGGTGCAATGAGAGCCATAACAGGCGGAGATTTGGCCTCCAAAATGGAGGAGTGGGGGTAGGGGGAGACTGTGGGGAGAGAGGGGGGGCATAGGGGAGAATAATGACTTCATTGTGGCCATCTCTCCGAGAGGTTCCAAGAGTCCATTTGTCTGCACTAAGGTGAGGTTATCAGAAAATTGACAGTTATGGAAGGATTAAAGTTTAATCAGCGCTCGAATAGACCCACCGGGGGCACAAAGACAGAGAGACAGAGCCAGCAGAAGGTCATCCAAGTAAAGCCTGACTTTAATGATGTCATTGGATTGAGAAATGCGTGTATGCACACAGCGAATGTGTTTCACTGAGGGCCAGGGTGATCGGCGGCTTTAAGTCTGTATACATTTGTGATGTCGGAATATGTATGAATTTTAGAGAGAGAGGAGAGAGTTAAAGAAGAGAAGGATTCAAAGTGTGTGTGTGTGTGTGTGTGTGTGTGTGTGTGTGTGTGTGTCTGTGACTGAGCTCCTTCATATTTGCTGGGCATTATTTCTAGGTATCATTACCAGGGCCTCATTGCTATGTACCGCACCAGGGATGCCCTGGGATGTGCAGTAGTTAGCTTCTTAAGCTACATTTATTACACAAATGAGGGGAGGAATGATTCTTTTGCATATGAAACATCACCCGCCATGGAATAAGCAGTTGATGAGCTCTTTGGCAATCTGTAAATAATCCTCCATCTTGTGCTGTGGCTAATGGCGCTAATGATCATGATGATGCATGCTAATTGCAGTTTGATATTCACAATCGTTTCTCTTTTTTGAGGTAATTAACATTTTAGTCATGGCATCATTAAGGGGGGGGAGGGGGCAGGGGGTTAGGGGGTAAGGAGGGAGGTAGTGAGAGAGGGAAGGCAAAGGGGGAGAAAATTAAAAAGAGCGAGTGCAGAAGTGTACATTTTCCCTTCATTGTGTCTACATGTACTTAATTTTCTCTATTGCCCCTATGCACATACAAACACACGCACGCATAAACACAAAATAACTAGTCGCCTTTATTTACATTACCTTTGTCACCACATAGTGAACGAAGGACACGCGTTTCTCTTTATTCTCATCCCTTCAATTATCCTCCTTCCAGTCTTCATTTGATCCCCAACTCATTTCCTTGTCTTTTTCACTTGTTGAATCCTTTCCTCTCTCCCACCCTCCCACCCTCTCTTCCTGCCTCTCTACTCCCCTCTCTTCCTCCCTCTCTCTCTCTCTCTCTCTGTACCTCTCTCCCTCCCTCCCCTGTCGCCACCTGTATGTGTCTGCTGTCTGATCTCCCACTCTCCCTCCTTGCAGGACCACAGAGGTGCTGACAGATTGCCTCTCTCCTTCTGACCTCCCCTATATCTCTCTCCCACCATTAGTGTGTGTGTGCGTGTGCGTGTGTGTGTGTGTGTGTGTGTGTGTGTGAGATTGGGTCTGTGGATGAAGGGATGCAGAATGAGAAATTATTGAAAAAATGAATGTGCTTTTCAATAATGCTTGTAGAATTGGTTCTATTGGATTGTGGAAGTAACATTCCTTGCCAACAGGTGGTGGAGATAAAAAAAATAAAAATCTCTCCATGTTAGTATCTCTGGTCCGTAACTAAAACAACTCAATCAATATAACATTAATATAACACATTATACAATCCAGAGAGCCGAACATTTTTGGAAAAAATATATTTGTATCAAATGATTTTCTGGAAACATTTTTGAAAATGTTATGTCAGAATCAGAATAGAAGTATTCTCATAGATTCAATCTTTTTAAAATCATTTACTGAATACATTTCCATCCTTAAAACCCACTCTGCATTTCTCACAAACACACAAACACACACACACATACACCCACACCCATACACATACACATTGGTGTTCCCCTCAGTGAAGAGGAATCAGCCATGTGCATAGAGCTGTAATGGGCTACATTGGGAACTGAGTACTCCCACTGTAACAAAGTGCTCTCCTGGCCTTTCGGGTGGGAAACCCTGTTTTGCCGATGGAGAGCGGAACTTTGCATCCCTATGGAATGGGGTGTGACCTCTGATGTAATGGAAATGTGCAAAAAACATGTCACTGCACGATACCAATGAACGATGTGTTTGTCCTTTTGCAACCAGACCGGTCATCTGAACACGATGATGGAGAGTTCATATAGTTGATATTTCCTTCATTATTAGTGGTTGTGATTCATGTATAACTTATGCAATATATATCTGGGGGGAGTCTACTCAGAGCCTAGGCCGGAAAAATACAAGTAAGGCCTTGTTTCTCTGTTCCGTTACAGAGACATTGTACCAAAGAGAAACTCATTGGCGCAGGTGGTTGAAGCTTTCAGAAGCTGATTTTAATTAATGTATTTTACAGCGGCTAGTCTACATGGTGTCCAGCAACATGATTGGTCGAAAGAATTATGACGCAAAACAAAGTGAAAAGCCTTCTTAACCCTGATTTGTGCTTGTCAGCCACGATACTTTAGCTTATGAATCTAAAGGCTAAAGGGGTTTGTGAGACGAGAACCGAGTTGGACCGGTGTCCTCTGTGTAGGTCTGAGTGAGCAGATATTTCCGTTTGTAAAGGCACTGTATGTACCTCATATACCTCCTGTTAGTATAGGAGCTATGCAGGTATGTCCTATACCTCCTTTTGCGTTTCCTGCCATCTCAGCTCACTGGCCCGTCTCCTTCTCTCCATCTCTCCGCCTCCATTACTGGCCCCTCTCACTCTCTCCGTCACTCCTTCTACCGCTCCCAATGTAAATGGTAAATGGTAAATGGACTGTATTTTACATAGCGCTTTGCTAACCGGTGGCCAATCAGAGCGCTATACTTTATCGCCTAAAATTCACCCACCCATTTACACATTCACACACACCGACGGCGGTGTCCACCGTGCAGGGTGACAGCCAGCTCGTCAGAAGCGGTGAGGGTAAGGTGTCTTGCTCAGGGACACCTCAACACTCCGGAGCCGGGGATCGAACTAGCAACCTTCCGGTTACCAGCCAACCCTCTCTACCTCCTGAGCCACATGCAACATGCCCCACTTAAGACCGATGGTAACAACACACAGCGGCTACAGTCAGGGAGTTGGGGGGATAAAAGCATTACATGCTTTCATCTCCCCAACTCCCTGACTGTAGCCGCTGTGTGTTGTTACCATGGGTCTTAAGTGGGGGGCAAAGCACGGGTGTCATGTTCCATATTTGTCTTCTTTAACACGCTCTCTCCGTCTGCTAGACTCCTATTGTCCTGCTCTCCCACTTGGTCCCAATTAAGGTTATTGTCAGTAGAACAAAGAGGCTTGTGGAACACAGACACACACTAATGTTTGTCTCATTACTATCCCAGTGTGCCATGGCAATGTAGCAATGATTCTCTCATCCTCTCTTGCTGTATGATCTCTCTGTCTCTCTCTCTGTCTTGCTGTCTCTGTCTCTCTCTCTCTCTCTCTCCCTCTGTCTCTCTTTCTCTCTTGCTTTCCTTCTGTCTCCCTCTCTCTCTTTCTGTCTCTCTCTCTCTCTCCCGCTCTCTCTCCCTCTCCCTCTCAGTCTCTCTCTTTCTCTCTCTCGCTCCCAGATAATATCTCTGATAATTTATATTTTTTTGCAAAAAGTCTCTCTCTCTGTTTTTCCCACATTGTAATTGTCTCCCTCTCTTTCCTTACCGCTCCCTAGAACTTCTTCTTTCGGCATTCCCACCCACCAGTGACAAATCCTGATATAAAAATAGTCATATTTTTACATCAGGGGTTCACTCTGAGGACTCTGAATACATGATCCTCCGGGTGTCTCTGTCTCACCAAACTGAGACAATAGCACCATGCTCAAGCATCCAAGAAATGTCTTAAACCCTTTGATATTCGACAAAGTGATATTGATGGAATAAAACATTTCATAATATGGGTTGTGTGCATCGTTTTGATACAGACGGATAGTTAACAATCAAACGTATCCCAATGCCTCTCGTGCACGTGCGTCTCTTTCTCGGCCCGTCTACAGTTCCTCATTAATTCACTATTCATTCAATTCACTCTCTTGTGACAAAATGCTGAGAAGCCATTCCCTTTGATACAATCTCTCAAATCCCCCTTTTCTTTCCCTCTCTGTTTAATTATTTCTCTCCCTCCCTCTCTCCCTCTCCTGTGCTATGCTACACTATACTCTCACCTTCTCTCCCTTCCCCTCCCCTCCTCTCCCCTGCACTCCTAACGTATACCTCCATTCCATTGTTCCACTTCTCACTGCGGTCTGAACCGCTTGGATTGTCTTTCCTTTGGAGAGACCGGTTCCCCTCTCTCGCTCTCTCTCCCTCTTTCTAGCCGTTTCTATCTCCCTCTTTCTCTCTCCCTCTTTCCCTCTCCCCATCTCTCTATCTCTATATATCCCTCTCCTCCCCTTTCCCTCTCTCTCTCCTTATATCCATCTCTCTTTTGCCTGTCTGTCTGTCTGTCTGTCTGTCTGTGTGTGTGTTTCTCTCTCTCTCTCTCTCTCTCTCTCTCTCTCTCTCTCTCTCTCTCTCTCTCTCTCTCTCTCTCTCTCTCTCTCTCTCTCTCTCTCTGCTTAATGCCTCATCCTGCAATAGTTGAGAGCTTGTGCTGTGCGGCGCAATGGATGGATGGATGGGTGGGTGGGTGGGTGGATGGATGGATGGATTGACTGATGAAAGAAGGTGTTTATTCTACATCCCTATATTCCAGCTGAGCTGACCTTCATTATGTTCCAGCACAATGATAACCATCCTTGTTATCGCTGTTCAGTCCTCACTCTGTTTGTTATATGTGCCCTATGCGTGTGTATATACCCATGTGCAGCATAGGTCATGGTCAAAATCAAGAGAATTCATTACACAGAGTCCAAGCAGTGACTACCGCTGCCAAATCCACACACACAGGCACACACACACACACACACACACACACACTCATGAGCAATTGTGATCCGTTGTCCAAAGAATACAAAGTTAATGTGGCTGTGATTCAATTTGAATATTCAAACTCTCGTTAGAAATGTTTCCCTAGTCCTTTCATCAAGCCTAAAACACAACGCTGGCTGAGTGAGCGTGGGGAATTAGTTCAGTCTTGGTTTGAAGTACGATCGGAGCCAGATCCAGTCAGGGATCGCTCTGGCCCAAGTAAAACAGCCGGACATGCTAGCACCCACAATTTAGACTCCAATGCACACTTTTGATCACTTGTAGTTAAGTCATAAATGAACCGAGTCTACCGAGATGAACTGAAAGTACCAGCTGTCATGACTCAAAACAACCCTGATGAAATCCTTGCTGAATAGCATCAATATATATATATATATATATATATCAGTGACGGCTGCTGGTCTTTCAAAGAGGGGAAGCTAATTTTTGGCCTACATCATATACATTGTCAATTTATGTATATATAAATTATGCTCTCTGTTCCTTTTCATATAGCACAGATATTCGACTTAGTAGACATTGAAAACGGAAAAACAGAGCTTCATTTCAGCAGCCATAGGTCTCTGCACAGACACAGGAAGGCATGAGGCAATAATAATAGAGTGTGGTTCCGTGTTTGTTTGGCTCCCTACACCTAACACCAACAGCGAACCTCACCAAGGGCCTCCCAACGCGGCTCTCCATCGATGCCTCGCTCATAATCGCACCACTTAATGTTCGCTCCTGCTGGTTTAGTCACACGAACATAACTGTCTCCTGCTGTTTGACTAAAGCAAATGTCACACTCTGTTGGCAACTAAGGAGGCAGTTGAGAGCCAGAGACAGAGAAAGTGGGAGGCCGACTGACTGATGGAAGGCCATTTCTATTTTGAAATGCAGGTTAATTTTAACGTTGACACTGCCGGTGCCAAACCCAGACATTTTGTAATATTCCATTCATGTCACGCATCAACAATTTAATGAACTGGGTACCATACGACTCAATGATTCTTGTATTATACTGCTGTGTTTACTTCTCGATAGATAGCTCTGAGATTGCCCTTTGTTTGTAGTGATTACCAAAAGAAATAGACGTATTAATTCATTCATTCATTCAAATAGATAACATCAACATAATCTCCATCGCTTGCATAGTCTAAATCCACATGATGATATATGCCTTATATTTGCACTTAGTAAGACTGCTTCACAACAAGAGTAGACTATTCAATCAGTTCACAGAAAAACGACAGTGGACAAAGGACCTTGAACCCAAACATCCAGCATGTTTTGTAGGGCCACAAAAAAGAAAGAGACAGACAACTTCCTTCGAGTGGGGAGGTGCAAGCAGGTGTGACTGAGGGATGTGAAGGCCTATGAAATAGTAATTAGAGAAGGAGGATAAAGCAGTGGGAGAGGCCCAGAGTCCTGGACCGCTTGTTCGAGGCTCGGCCTGTCAGCCTCATCTTTTGCTCACGCAACATTAAAAAATAAATAAAGTGAATAAATGCTGTAAAAGATATTCACACCAAAATATGATCTTGTAAATGGGGGCATAATAAGTAATGCCTTATTCTGAGCTAAGAGGAGAACGTGTTGGATGAACTTGTTGATAGTTTTATATTTCATAGAGCGGTACCAGTTGGAAAGTTGTTTTTATTTTACATTGAAATCTTTTCGTCCTTTGACAACTTGATATCGTCATCGGACACATTGGTTGCCATTGTCTCCAACGGCAAGAGAAGAGAAGGAAATGAAGATGTTAAGGTTGCACCTCATATGAAGCCTGTGATGTCGGAACGCACCCCTGGATTGGGGGCTGTTGGTTATTTGGTGTCATCTAATGAATACATGTCCCACTGCTCATGTCATGTCTATTAACACTGCCATGGTGTGAGTTCACAACCAAACACCCTAGCTCAAAGGCAGTATGGTAGTGGTGTTGGCATATCACCCGGTTTTCAAGCAGGACGTGTTGACATTGTTGCGTGTTGGTGGATGGAATGTGTTATTGTTCTCCTTTACTTTTGTCCCGTTGTGTACATGCATGCATTACTTTAAATGTCATGTTATTGCATCTAAAGAAATAGAGCAGAGTTGAGACTTGTGAAGTGGGATGTCAGCTCCTCAGAACCAAACTGTCTATGCTCCGCATCGCGTATATTTCTGCTTTTCTTTTTTTTTTTGCCAATTTGGTTCAGAAGGACTTCCTGTCTCTTTTGGATTCTTTGTATGAACGCCCAGTTAGGGGTTTTGAGTACCGTGTGGGAGCCGTGCTCAGTCTGAATGCCCTCACGGTATTGTAAGAGGCTTTGCATAAAAGTCTCCACCAAACGACAGTCACTGTTTTACTTTGGAAATGGGCCGTGTTAGACAAGTAGGGGGAGCAACTTGTTTGAATTAAATCTGGTGTTGCTGCGACTGGTCCCACGCCACCCAATTTGTTTTACATTTGCCTAATTCTTTTCTCATTTGTGCCCCCTCTTACTTTTCTCCCTTTGAGGCACGGACACAGAGGAAGTAAGGCCTCAATGGTCTCTCTCGTCTGTGGACAAAATGGTGTCTGAAGCATGCTGGAGGAGCATTGTGTCCTGTTATCGAGATTCGAGGCACTCATTGTGTGACAGCGAGGAAAGATATTAGTGGGAAATGGCAATGCCCTAATGCGCTGCTTCATTGTCATGTAGGGATACCCCTCGCACATTAGGGGGCATATTCGCAAGAAAAATGGATGGCAATGCAAAATGTTTAGAGAAAAAGTTTGTGTGTGTGCGTGTGCCTGCGCCTGTGTGTGGGTGTGTGGGTGTATGTGCATGTACCTAAGCCTGTGTGTGTGTGTGTGTGTGTGTGTGTGTGTGTGTGTGTGTGTGTGTGTGTGTGTGTGTGTGTGTGTGTGTGTGTGTGTGTGTGTGTGTGTGTGTGTGTGTGTGCCTGTGTGTGTATCTGCGTGTACCTGTGTGTGTGTGTGTGTGTGTCTTTGCATATAATAAGGTTGGAGATAAGGTGATGAAAAAGCAAAGAATAATTCTCTTTTAGTATTCAGCAGATGGAAAGTTTGCCTGAACTTTTGAAACTAAGTAGTGGCGTGTTGTCTGAACCGATGGCTGGCTTGTTGTTGTGAACAGCTATCGATTGTCGATGTTGTTTACGCTTGTTTCGCAGCAAAAGGTGATGGGTGAGTGAGTGGTCGTAGAGTGAAATTAGAGCATCTAGGCCAATGGAAATACTCTACTAATTGCCAAACGGCCTTGAAATTCTCAAGAGATATGCTGTGTAAAGATAAAAGTGATTTGTATGAGTTTTTAATTGATATATAGCCATTGTCCGATGAAGCAAAATGTATTTGCTAAATTCTTCTGTAGCTATTATTGATATTCACTATGTTTTATGTTCCCCTGTTTATTTAATTTCTAGCTGCCAAACACTATAAATATATTGACAGTTTCTGCACTTTTTTTTTACAAAGCGTTGCAGTTAAAAACAGAACAAAATTTACTAATTTACCAACAGCTTGCTTTCAATAGCAATAAAATATTGAATGTGTCCCAAAAAACAAACATTAATCTCATTTTAAGGAGTGTATTATTATCAATCTACTGAATAAACTTGGCAATTAGATAGTATACAAAATATCTACGACTAGTTCTAGTAACATCTACAGTTTTCAATCAAACTGGTTAATTATTATTATTTTTTTTTTGATTTTCAGCTTACACATGTGTACTTTTTACTTATAAGTGAACTTAAAATGAACTTTGAGTAACTACTGATTGTGATCGGCCCATTCTGCACCACACTTCAGTATGCCATAATTGGACATCTTCGGGGCAGAGGAGATGTAAAGGCACAGACAAGAAGTCTGAGCGGAAGCAGCAGGGAGCCAGGGAACAAATAGAGATTGAAGAGGAAACACTGGCGGTTGAGTCGAGGGAGGAGACTGAACAAAGGGTGAAGGCACAATGCAGTGGGACGAGGTGTCAAGGAATGGCGTGAGAGAGAATTAAGTAAGAGAAAGAGTCCTGTGTGAGTTTACGTTAGGTGATGGAGGTGAAGGAGAGAAACATTGATCAATTGTGTCTTCATCTCCTAGCTCGTTGCACGTGGGATATATGGGGGTGTGTTGTTGATCTTTCTTACTGTGTGTGTGTGTGTGTGTGTGTGTGTGTGTGTGTGTGTGTGTGTATGTGTCTGTGTGCGTGTGTGTGTGTGTGTGTGTGTGTGTGTGTGCGTGTGTGTGTGTTTTACAAAATGTGATTTTTTTGCTCAATGGCACACACCCACAAAATTAGTTGACAGTTAGTTATGATTGATTCATCTGAAGATCAAATTAATGTACTTCAAAGTGGTCTGTCATTGTGAGAAGAAATCAGAGAGTGACATTGAGACAGGAAGAGAGAGCTAGAGGGACAACAGGAGAGGCAGAGAGAAAGAGGGCGCTGAGATGTGCAACAGTGACAGGAACAGGTGAAAGAGAAATAAAAAAGTATGAGAAACAGACAAAGAATCTTAGGAAGAGAGAGAGGGAGATAGGGAGAGAGTGAGAGAGTGAGAGCTTGACACAGAAAAACAGACAGAGGGAGGTGACAGTATAGAGATTTGAAATATTGAGAATGGCATCATTTAAATTGAATATGAGCAACTCAAACACAATCACCGTCAAGTAAAGCATGCAGGCACACACACATACACACACACACACACACACACACACACACACACACACACACACACACACACTCTCAAGCACAGAAACAATTACCATATCTTGGCCATGTGAAAATTGCTGAGGGAGTCATACGTGAAGAGCTGCGTTGGGGACGTCAGGCATAGTGCTATTGGTGCCAGATGCTTTGATGGATCGTGTCACTCATCATCAAAACACATTTGCTGGGGGCTAATTTCAGCGTGCATGCACATGCTTTTGTGCACGTTCCGTGAAGGAAAGAAAAATTCTTACCTCATGAACACATTTTTTTACTATATATTGCTCGGAATAATGACAGGAAGGAAGGAAGGAAATAAAGCAGTAGCGCATACGTTCCAAGACATGCCAGTCATGAGGAATATAACTATTACACTTTTGCCAACATTTAAGTATCTACTCATTGTTCACCTCAAATAATACAGGAATATATATATACAGTACATACATATACATATATATTGTTACATACATATACATATATTGTTTATTATTGTTAAAGTCGATGCCACTTACACCAACATGAATCATATGATTACAAGCAAGGCTGAGAACAATCAAAACAAATATGTATTTGATTGATATTCAAGGACATTGAGTTCCATTCTGTTCTATATCTTGTTATATATTTTACATTGGATTTGCGTGACAGTAGGATCTATACTACAGATATGACTCTCATATCTTTTTCTTCAACCTTCGGTTGCAACAACTAAAAGATGTGCCCACAGACTTTCAAAGTGAAACCTGAACTAACCGTACAAACGGTTCAGCTTCTCATCTTTGGGTACTATAATAAAGTCTGATGGACGCTCAATTTGCACATATCTCTGTAATACGTGCGGTACAAACAGAAAAGTCCTTGGCAAATGTTGGTTTATGTCAGGTTGACATGCAATACTTCTTGAAGCTTATTTTTGGGCCATTGGGCAATTTCCCTGTTTGTTTTTTCGCCCCTCTTTCAACCCCCCCAGCACTGTGATGGTTGGTGTTTATTATTACTGAGTGTCTGCCTGGGAGTAGCAGGAAGTTGGTGCTGTGAAGAAAGAATTTAGCAAGGTCAGGAAAATCGGGGTGAAGATGTTTAGCTTGAATCCATCACACAAAAGCACACACATAGACACACACACACACACACACACACACACACACACACACACACACACACACACACAGAGCCATACGTTTATCTGGGTTCTCCACACCTGGTCCAAAGTAATTTGGAACTACAACAGTTCATTCATTCCAGGCCAAAATGCCCCCCAAGGACAGGGGCAGCCAATTTAAGTGGATGTTTACAACCGATGACACAGCATGTCATTCAGAATGCATCCCACTGGAAGGGAACATGCACACACACACACACACACACACACACACACACACACACACACACACACACACACACACACACAAACACATGAAAAAGGATACCAGAGGGAGACGTTCAGAGGCTGAGAAAGGAAATACAAATAAACATATTTAATAAATAACTGTGACAATATGGTGAGACCATGGATGTACAGGTTGAGAAGAACAAAGAGAAACAAAGCTAATGCAATTGACTTCCTCTTTTCACTAATTGATCTGTGAGAGACCGTTCTCTTCCTGTCTTCAGAGAGGCAGAAGCGGGGCTATCAAAGGTGTGAAGGATGGCTGCACAAGCCTCACAAGCCCCAGCCAGGGCCCCTTATGATGCTCCCAGAATGCACCTCATGTGGCGTTTCATTGTGGAATGTCATCCAGGCTGACACCATGCAGCCTCCTTTATTAATAGCCCAGATGCTGACATTATGAGTGGGGTGGGTTAATTAGTATTGACAGCCTTCAGCACGATTGGCATCAAAAAAGCAGAGATTATTTTGTGCTTTCACACACAAGATGCTCACACACGCACTCACACCCGCACATTTACGGATGGTTGCATACATACACATACCTAACTACGCATGCATGAATACACATCATTACATATGTGTTGTAACATAGTAAGTGCACACGGACATACTGCAATGAATTATTGAATTAATAACATGAATGAATAGCAAATTCTAAATGAAGTAATAAAAAATTAACATTGTATAAATGCACACGCACGCACACACACACACACACACTCCGCAACCATATAGTGCACAGAGGTTCATTGTAAACAGCTTCAGACTTAAGAGTTTAAAAATCAAGAGTCTAATGTGTGTTTGATATCAGTTTGGCTGACTGACCTACATACAATTCATGTTCTGAAGTGATTTCCATTAAGCATTCGTTATGCAACACATATTACATACGTTATTACATATTACATTACGTTCATATGAAAGGAAAATTATATTTAAGGAACAATGAATGTTTAATTAATTTGCATGTCTATGTCTTGTATTTTCTTAACACCAAAACACACTGATAGCGGGGTGCCCTCAAATCTGCAACAATTCTGATTTTCAATAGAAAGACATTGTGTTTAATAGTCGAAACGTCGTGTCAGGAAGCTGTGTGTGTGTGCGGGTCGTTGCATTGGGAGGACGTGGGTGCCAAATGATACCATGGCATTGCTTGGCTTCTAGAAGGAAATACAATGTTTTTTCTGTGGGGGTGGGAGATTGACTCAGTCTTCTGTGTGCAATTTGAAGTGTTATGTTTTGCTTTCAATAAATGTCCTTATTGTTTGTTTGATAACCCCTTTGTGTAATGGCAGTGGCAGTTTCCAATAATTTCCTTAGAAACAGAGCACATTCTAGCCTGTTAGTATAGAAGGATAGACGATATCAGGGAAAAACTTTTAAAGTTAAAGTTTGGCAGCATTTCAAAACCATTATAGATGATCCAAAACAAGTGAAATGCAAACAGTGTCTAAAGCAGCTGTCATATCTAGCCACTCGCTAGATATGGCCTATTCCTATTAGGTAGTGTGCATTTTCGCTGTTCTGCTAAATTTACTGGTCCGGCATTAGTTCTATACACTGACATATTGTATTTAACATTTTTTTGTTTAAATGCCTGGTGAAAGAACGGACAAAAAGATTGTGCCTAATTACAGAAAGTATCACTACGCTAACTAGCCGAAACTACTTTCATGAGCCTAGTTTCCATAACAACGTTCAACTGACCAAGAGTCGGCTATCGTTACTATAGGAACTATTTTCTGATGGAGGTGAACTCGGGCAGAAAGCTTGAATTCAAGGGCAAATTAACCCACAATATGAAAATATTTTACAATATTGTTGAAAATGAAGATGGTTTGTGTTATTGAATCGCAATCTTACACTCGATGGTGTTCTTGAATGTCATTATTGGTACGCGAAGCACAGCCGTAGGAACGAGGCACTTGCGCTGGGTGAGGTTAGGTTACACACATGGCCCCGTCCTCGCCAAATTCAGCCATTTCTTCTAGAAGAAACTGGCATCGCTGAAATTCGCTGCAGCACAGGGACTCTGTTAGTGTCCATAGGCGAACAGAGCAGTTCACTCCGGCGCGCTCCGGCTCCTCGTCCTCTGCAACAGGCAAGGCTTGGTCAGCTGCAGCAGCCTCCTCCTCCATTTGTCTCAATTTTTCCTGGCTGTATTGTGGCTCGTACAAATAGCCCTAAATGTCCGAATCCAACAATATATTTTCAAAATCCACTTGGTCGGAGGTTTGTGTCGGTCTAGTTCTCCAGCTATGCGGTGAAGAAACATGGCGGACATTGTGTTTACATCTCGTACGCGAGCTCCCGCCCCCCTCATTCCTTATTGGTGGGCTTACAAATATGCAGAATTAGTGGTTTGTAGTCCTCGCGAATTCTAGCAGGCAAGCAAATTTCTCCTGAGATGACGTCAAACATGTAATTTGACGTCATCTCAGGAGAAACGTAATCAGAGCAGCTGGGTGACTGGAGGACTGGGTTAGACTGAGGGAAGAAACACGTTTTTTTATATTATATATAATAGCGATTTTATAATGATAGAATGCCGGTTCTGAATCAGTGAACTATCCCTTTAAGTCAAAGGCTTCTAAATTCTCTTTATCGATGGGGTTTCGTCATGATCAGGTGTGAATGCCGGATCAGACAGAACAGAGCTCTCCGTCTCCATAGAGACGGAGATAGAGACAAATTAGATGCAGATGCTGACATGAACGGACGCACACATTGAAGTCATATTGTGAGAAGTTGTTTGTAGAGGCGGTCGAACATTGAGCAGGAGGCGCTGCCCCTCGCCTATAGACAGCTGTGGGAAACCCTGATAAGCCGATTGATTATTGTACAATGGTTTAAACCAGGCAAAAGTCCCAAAAGTAGGCATCATTGAGCTACATTTCTAAATAAATATCAACAACATCATCATCCGCAATCAGTCGACGATGGGTCCGGCCTGACGAATCAAATCAGCTTTGCAAAGCCGTAGTCCAGGACACCCCTAAAAGCTGCACACACTGACAGAGAGAGGCATGGATATTAGAATTGTTTACATTATTATGAAAATAGAGGTTTGGGTTCAGTGCTTAAATGAAAGCTTGTTCAAGTGGATATAATGTGTATATGACCTTCTCCTATCTTCTTTGGGAGGTTATAATCAATGTAAAGCGGCAATTTCGTCTGCATCTTACTTGTTTACCATATTATCAAAAGTAACTGCTTCATTAAACACTTTATGTCGTGAATCGTGTAATAACTCTTGAACGCGAAAATGTCATTTCTTGAATCAGTTTGGTTTTAAAGATAAATATTCAGCCCACAAACATGTTCAGACAGCCGCTACAGTCGTGCCTGCCATCTTGTGTGTTATATTATTGACATCAGCCTTTCTCTGCCTGCCTCTCTGTCACTCCCATTTCTTCTTGGCTTACATTCCTTCTTCGGCTACTTTCATCTGGCCATTGTTGTCTATCTACAGTGGAATCATGCTAGTTCGGTGGAGCAGAGAGCTATTGAAGGGATGCAGGTGAAAGACACGTTAACGCAGGATATGGCCTTCACAGCTTATCTAACAATTAAAACAGGCATTTAGCGTGGACAAAGCGCAATCCTTAGGGGACTGAGTTCATCGTGAAAAGGTAACTGGACACGTAGGAAGCCAGGAGAATTTTCATGAGGACAGAGAGGAAGGAAACAATTTTGATTTATATTTGAAACATGAGAGGGGAATTTAAATTGACACAAATGGAAATGGAAAAAATGCTTACTTATACAATAACGAGTCCACTTCTGTACATATAGATAGTTAAGGTTAAAGTAGTCTCAGATATCAGACTTCAGATAAATATATAAAGAATTTAGATTCATCTGTAAAGTCCGATGACAGACAAGCTAAAATCTGGTTGAATCTAGGCTTTCATTTCAAAATATTTCACTGAATATTTGCTTCGACCAATTATATAGCTCCAGTCCAGCAGTAATTAACCAGAAAGAAGTGTCAGTACATTTTCAAATCAACATCCTGTCGACTAGCCACTAGAGAAATACACTTATTAAAATGCATATTTGCGATAGTATATCTCCCTTACAAAACAGGAGACAGGGCGTAACTCCAGCCCTTCAGTTTCTGGTTTCCGGCCCATGCTCTGTGCCGTCTCCCCCCACAGGAGTTCTGCTTAACATAGTCGGACTGCTGGGTCCAAGATTAGAGTTGAGGCAGACGGGGGAAGCCTGGAGCCGGCAACGTGCTGCATGCCGATGTGCACCACCACCACCCTTCCTATTGTGTGCTGATGAGGAGGAAGAGGACGTTTGATGGGTGGCATTAAACACGCTCATCACGGCTCTTATCGCCGTCCTTACCCTGCCCGGGTTATTGATGGGAATGCATATGTGCTGTGGACCTTGTGGTCTTTTAGAGTGCACGTCGGAGAAGGAGATAAGGAGACAGACACAGTCTCTCCGCCTCAGCAGCCAGTATTGCAGTCTTTTTACCGGTCTGAAGGGTAAGAATATTGTATATATGTCACTAGGAATATATATAGATGGATAGATGCACACATTTGAGATATCAGAAATAAAGTTTGGAACCTTTCTGGCAAAAGACAATACTCTGTACAGGCAAAGTCTTGGCTTATTATTCTGCCAGCGTCGTCGTCAGGTCTGACAGTCGTATTATTGCTACCTCTCTTCTCCCATTGTTCCTGATGGTTCCAGACAAAGTTGTCAGTTATTCAGGGGGTGATGTGTGACTTTCTTTTCTCTTGTGCTGCCAACAAGTTTTTAAAACTTTTGTAATGAGGAGATGTTCTTTCTCTAATGATTCGCTAGGTGGTGGGGGGAAGCAGTCTAACACTCCCACTAAGAATGGGGTTTGAGAGATTGTGATGAGCCAGAATAATAATAAGTGATACATGAAAACATTTGTTCTCGTACATTTTCTCTCGTGTGCCCCTGTTGAGTACCCACCATTACTCGCTGCGAAGAAGGGCAAAGCCATCCCATGTCCCGATTTAAAATGTTGCCTTCCGATCCCTACTTTCTCTCTCTCTTTCTCTTTTAGTTGTACAGAAAACAGAATACACAAAGCACAGGAGATGAAAATCATAGAAGCAATGTAAAAATGTAAGCACTCCGTATTGAATGCCACCCTTTATTATGTCCTGCGATTATTTTCTGTTACTACCCTGATGCGGACACTTTATAGGTTTCTCAGCAGTTCAGCCCGCGGCCAAGGCTGCAAATGAGATTGTGCCGAACACGAGATAATGACCCAAAAGGACACTAAAATAGCATCTCTTATAGCCAAATATTGTGAAGTGATTGTGAATATCGACAAACCTGAGACCCTCAACTTCTGTCAAGACATTGCCTACATTCCTTCAACAAACACTGATCTTTGTAAGATAATGCATCCCAAAGACCAATAAATAACTGGTTTACATGAGGGGCCAGTCCTTTGTATTGAATTTTTTATTTAATTATATTAAATGTAATTGTATTATATTATACAAACTGCAAGTAGAGTCTATTTAATTGCACTTTAACGATTAGCCGAGTTGCGCTAAGAAATGTAAATGTCATTTATACACAGGAGGCTACCATGACCCCCACGGTCATGGTAGCCTCCTGTATGAGAGGTTATCGCGTCTCATAATGGAAAACACTGGCCCCAATTCAATCCTATTATGGGTTCTTGACCTAGAACCATAATGGCCCTCGGACATAAGGCTTATACTACTGCCCATAGGGTACCACACATCTCAGACTGTGTACTGAACAGCCATGAGTGTTCAGGGGCATATTAAAACTCTACTGCACTGAAGAAAAACAATGGGCTACTGGTGTACTTTGACTCATTGATCTCTGCAGCCGCTGGTAGAAGTGCCCGCAAAACTTTAATCCAATCACCTTCTGAAAGCTAGAGGGGGACTGTGGTGTTTTCACAGACATACTTTTAACACATGAATGTTGGCGAAGCGATTTGATTCAACACCCGTGGCTTTGTGTCTGTCATAACTGACAGTACCTTGGCATTTAAGGATGTATTTACTGCGTGCCAGTCCGTGTGTGGTCATTCTTTGGTTTGGCTTGTGTAGGACCAACCTTTCTCTCTCTCTCACTCTCTCTGTCATGCTCTTTGAATATCTCTCTACCGGCCGTCTCTCTTTCTACCGTTTGGCTGTGGAGCAGAAGGATCTCATAGCTCAAAGCTGCACAGCATGTTCGTTGCCTTCTTTACTGTTAATTACAGACAAGGTGAGGGTATTTTCTGCATATTGAGTTTCAGAGGGAAGGCTGTACAAGCACACCACTATACCCTTTTGGCTCCCCCATTGTATTTACAATTATTTACTACTATTAACCATCAAATGTTGCTCATTTGATCATAGTAAATGTTATGAGAGTCATTTAAACTTTTGTGAATGCTTAATATCAACCCCAACTTTGAATACATACTGTTTATGAATACATTTTTGATTTGATTCTGATTTAAATTGTTACCAAATGAAAGACAAGCTATCCGTCTAAGGGACTGTACGTCCTACATTAACATGAGTCATATTTCACCCATAAGATCGTAATTTGAGCAGAAGCTGTGTATTGGAGAAAACCCACACGATGACACACAGTTTGAATCTTCTTTTTTTTTTGCAGTTTGAATCATTTTAATGGTGTCCCATCATTTTCCCTTTCTTAGTCACTCGTAGGCCTCATTATAATTTGTTTTTATCATTTGCTCTTTTTTGTTGGCTCATCTCCTGTCTGTGCGTCTCCACACGAATAAAGCTAATGGCATTGGGCACCCTCAGTGCTGCAGTTTTGTGTGTTTTGAATCTCATTTGTATTTCACTGGAAAAATGTAGCATTTGGGCAAAGGAGATGGTGAATTAGGGATCAATAAGATAGCAGGAGTTTGGAGAAAGATCACAGACCCACTGAATGGAGTGTGAACTGCTATGCTCAAGATGACTGGGAGCTAACATAGGTCTAGTTGTTCCCACCATAGATCAAGCCAAGGATTGATGGCAAGAATAATGAATCACTGAAGGAAACCTCGAGTCAAATTGAAAAATTTATATATTAGCTTGAAGCAGTGTCATTCCGAGGACACATCCGTCATTCTGAGGAAAAGGCTTTTAAATTAAAATGTGTCCCTGGTGGATATAAAAGCCGAAGTTTCAATATAGTTTTCAAATTGTTTCAGTCAATAAATAAAGCAAAAGCTGATGTTTAAAGAGAGAGAAATAGAATTTCCTCTCAAAGGTCGTGGATTAAACCAATTAGTTACACACTAAATGGAGATGTTGATCATAAAATGGGACAATAATTCTGGCACCTGTCGAGCAGGAGACTAACATGGAGGAGGTCATCTTCTACTCATACGGCCCAGCTACAACACTTCAGGAGACATCCAAGCTTTCCCACAACCCCCACCATTCAGTTCGAGCCTTCGGTCACGAATGGCCGGTCAACATCAGACACACAAAAAAAAAAACTTCCGAAAAGAAAATTGTGTTCAATCCTAACGGAATAGTGGATTTTTTTTAATACTATATATTTTGGGGGTGGTGGTACTTTCAAGCCGTAGGAACAATGAAAGTGCTGATGGCTAATAAAAATTCATCTGAGTTTAAAGGGCACGGCACTGAAAATGGCTGATGATATCGCCGAGAGACTTGACACAGAAGTGCAGGGAAACACTGTACTCTCTGCAAAATCCAATCGTCCATTCCTGGCACCTCTGATGAGTATCTGTGTGATGTCAAACCAGTGTTGGCCCATACAAAAGTACAAGTAGAAATTGGCCTTCAAAAAGGAAAAGGGAGGATTTCTATTCATGAAATTGCTCTCCTCTTTGTAGCATTTTAACAGAACGTCTCTGCCTCTATTTTGCCTTGCGACGTGATTGGACACCGTGTGACCCAGCTGTCCAATTGGAGGAGGGTACGAGTAGAGCCCGCACTCACCACCCTATCGTCCATCGACCTAGGCATCATTATTACTACCTCTGTTATTATCTCTCTGAGCGGCGGCTATGGAGACAATTAGTGAGAGAGCCATGTAGGCACTGAGGGACAGTCGGTTAATAAGTCACAGAGGCGTCCAGGCCGGCCTGTTCAATCAGCTGACAGGACAGTTGTCCTGTCGGCTGATCTCTGTTGAAGCAGAGCAGCCTGGCTCTTACCAATGTAACTGGAACACACCAGTGTGTCACTAAGCTGCTCATTCAGTTCACAGTCACACATGCTGGCTCATAGTACGTATACTACTGGCTCACGTTTGTGGGATGAGCGTTTGTTCATGAGGATGCGCGGATTGTTTAGATTCTGTCCGTACACACGCGGCATTTAAGCGCAGTTGATTGCAGTCGTGTTCAATTTAAACTTTAAACTCCCTTTGCTGTTTGAAAACATAAATATATATAATAAATGTTCCGCAGCTGTCGTTTTTTTTATGTCAAATCACTATATTTATAATTTCTATATTTAATCGTTATATAAACAAAAAATATACTGTTTCATTTCACTCCATAGCCATCCTTTACTTGATGGTGGTGCCAAGGGTGAATTAGTCTTCAAGAAGTATCACAACCACTTTAAAGGACACCATTTCAGTGGATGGGATGCATTGAGGAGCCATTTCAGGCAGCCATCATGAACAAAGAAGTGCTCTCACAACTTGATATGCATGGCTTTGAAGAGCCCCCTTGCGTCTGTTTACAGTGAAAAATATGGAAGACTCACCTGTGTCTGTGTGTGTGTGCATGTGTACGTTCTTGCGTGAAGTAAATTGGGTGACAAAAGAGGCGCTTCCTTTGTGGCAAACCAAAGCTTTTGGTCCTTTTAGTTCTGTCAGTGTACCATGAGTCCTAGATCTCTTGATCCACATCCAATACATGGCATTGTATGCAGGAAAAACAATGTTGTTGGGGGGGTAGCCAAATGTTGAAGTCCAAATTGTTGAGGCGGCTGGTCAAATTCACATGATTTCCATGAGAATTGTTATGTAAAATTTTCTATGACAATGGCTGGAAGGTTGTTCGAGAAAATTAAGAGAATTGTTCCTGAAATGTTGCTTTGTTCTAATATTAAAGGCCAGTGTGTACTCAGATGATCCAGTATCCAGGACCCTTTTTAGCGCAATCAACCCTTACTATTATGACCTTCAGAAACCCCATTTTTATTTCCATTCCTACAATAATTTCCTTATCTGAGTTCCCCTATCTCTTAGTTTCCTTTGTATCTTGTACTTCTTCTTTATTGGACTCTAGTCCCTCTCTCTCTCTGTCTCTCTGTCTCTCTCTCTCTCTCTCTCTCTTAATTCCTGCCGCTGGTGCACAGCGGAGGGGCCAGTTCGACCAAAACTTTATCAGATAGATTAACTAAACATAGAGAGGCCTAGCCTATAGCTAGCGCAGGGCTGTGAGCAGACAAGAAATGGGTTTTAAACTCAGCATTAAGCTTGGGGTCTTTTGGAGCATGAGCTGCAGTTCACAAGGCATCCACTGTATACACTTAGTAACAAAACCTATTTTTATAATCTTTAATGCACATTTTAATAATGAAGACCGACACATAATTGCAATTGATGAAAGAAGATGGATTCCTCATGCAAACCATAATTTAATTAACATTACAATTATTTAGAGTGGCAGTTTATCAGTCTGAAATGTTATAGATGCTGCTGTGGCTGAGGGTGACAGTCTGCTTTTGATGAATGTGAAGTCATTGACCAAAAGAGATGGGTGGAAAATGAAAAATGATACTAGACACATGTTTTCCAAACACCTTAGCTCCAAGCACAAACCTTTCAAAACCACCCTTTCCAAAGAATATCAATTATTCATTCAATAAACCTTTCTACAGCTTACTACAGAAGCAAAAGAAGAAAAAAAAGCTTGGAGATAAACATGACAAACATGATTTACTAGATAAATGAAAACCCCTTCTCTACATGTGCGATATTGGAAAGCTGATATATGGTAGAGTGGTGCCCTTCAATATGTTGTGTTTCGCATTGCAGCAGGTAGAGACCGTACATGAATAAAGCAAATATTCATTCAGCCCTTGTACACCTTCATATGAACACGTTCTCTGTCTG
>NC_140275.1:17052373-17109873 GCF_964030765.1 Micromesistius poutassou | reverse complement strand
ACGTTATTCCCAGGACCAACAACGATTCCAAATTTGTTATTCTCGTGCTCATCCGAACAAATGCAAGACGGGGGATATTCTGTAGCATAGTCAAAGAAAAAAAAATCCCTTATTTTATTTCTGGGAAATTGTAATGAATTAGAGTACAGACAGCGATCTTGATTTTGGAGTCTGAGACTCTCTGCAGTAAGCCATGAGTTCTGGCCCAAATGTTAATTCCTTTCTCTCGTCGGGGAAAAAGAAAGTAAAAAAAAGTGTGATTCCCGGAGATGTCTCTATACCATTTCACGCTCGGATGTTTCAGCTCGGTTTCAGCGTAAATGCGTCTGTGTTCTGGGACAGCGGTGAGCTGGCCGGGAGTTACGAAGGACCAGAACAAGGGAACAAGGGAACAAGGGAACAAGGGCAACGTCAGCAGAGAGATAGAGACGAAGGTAGAGAGAGGCGTGGAGAGAGGCTATGAGAGAGGGATGGTGAGATGAAGGGAAAGGATGAAAGTATTTCATGTGGTGAATAAATCTGAAAAGGAATAAAGGAATTATTTCAGGAAAAGTGAAGAGAGAGACCATAGACAGGTAGAGGCAAAGAACGGGCTGATTTATTTTCTGCTTTGATAAAAATCTGTATGAGCAGTGAGGTGTGTGTGTGTGTGTGTGTGTCGGTGTGTGTGTGTGTGTCGGTGTGTCGGTGTGTGTGTTGGTGTGTGCGTGTGTGGGGGGGTTTTTCCTTGTGTGTCCAATTCTATTTTTCCTAAACTGAACAAACACATGAACTATAAAAAAATGATATTATCTCTTTCCAAGGATTGTCCTTTTATCTAAAGTTAAGTTCTTTAGAGATAAATGAGGCAAAACAGCATCTTTACTGTGTGTACCCAGACATTACTAACAGAGAGAGATACAGATACATATACACATATACATAAAGGGGAATGGAGAGACACATATATTCATATAAAGGCGCCAATATAGCCCACTGGCTCTCGTGTGATGACATGTTTATGCTACTTTATGAATAAATGTTGTTGTTTTGGATGAGTATGCCATTAGAATGAACATGTTTATGTGAACAAGCATGCTGTGCTTTCTTTGAAAAACAATCTGTGGTGGCCTGGTTGTGGCCATTTGAAAACCAACAAATAATTTGTTCTTGTAAGGGCTCCCCATTAACACTTGTAAATCCCCCAGTAGCTGGGCATTGTGTAAATATATAGAGAGAGAATATGGTTTTAAAGAAACACTCTGTGTTTTTTTGTTTTCGTAATCTTGGTACATATACTTGGGGAAAACTACACATTAAGCCCATTGCTGTAACCAATTTTTTCGTAATGAATGCAAATTTGAATAATTGATCTCATTATCTCATCACCTAGTTTGCATAGCATTGACGTTCAAAAACGTAGCATTCAGGTTCACAAAATTGTTCAGTAGAGACAGAAGTAGAGAGTACTTGTAGGATGCTTATGCACCCACCCCCTCCATTACAGAAACAGCATAACAAAGGAAGGTTAACGAGACCCAGGTGCGTCTCGTTAAGGGGAGACTTGGCAAAAGCGCTCTCATCTGTCACACATCCCCCCCCACCCCCCCCACCACATCCCACCACACCCGCTATGCTAATCTATGCCGCACTAAAACTAAGCTACGTTACGCTCCGATAAGCTAAGCTAGGCTACGCGGGACGACACCTCCAACCTATCCTCTTCGATACGGACGCGGCTACGACGGACGTCCAGACGACTTCACCACGCCACACGCGCGTGTTCTCTGGGCGTTGATGAATCATTGTTTACCCCGCCGTTTAGTGACATTTTCATCCAGAACGGAGGGTTGATTATCATGCAAAGAAGATGATACCTAACGTTTCCCCTGGTTCCGCCTCAGGTCTCTCCAGGATCTGTCCAGGCAGACAGACCTGCCGTACGGCACCGTGCTGGACTCGGCCGTCTACGACCAGGTGCGCTCCAAGGCCATGAACCCCTTCGAGAGGGACCCCATGTACTCCCAGATGTGGCGCATGATAAACCGCACGGGGGACAACAATGTCGATGAGTCCAAGGAGGGAATCCGCAAGGTAAGGCTTTTCTTGAGTTGCATTTCATTTAGCTTTTTTTTTTTTTTCAACTGTAAGAAGTGCACTGAGACCCAATAGCAGGTGGCCATTCATCAATAGCTCCTAATAGGGTCATAGATCTATTCCACTCCCGTGTTCAACCTGCACTGCCACGCTAACTTTTCCACTGGAGCCATCACTTTCCTTCAAACTTATTTTTAAACTTTTTCTCCACTGCCATCACTTTAGTTTAATTTGGTCTTTGGCGATAAAGGCCAGAATAGGATGGCAGAAAAAAATGGAAGTGCCGGTATAGCTTACCAAGACCGAACCCTGTCTCTGTCATATCGAAATGTGTGTCACCAATTTGCTCAATCATTTAGTTACCCAAATTGTGGAACGGTGGCAACAATATTGTGTACACACAGCTTTAATGACTACTTTCAAGTAGCATCACCCATTCGTTGATTCAGTAGCGTCTTTCAGCGAAACTCACAACACATGTTATCATTCCAGTGAATCACAGCGTAAACAATCCCCCCTGTTATGGACGGGGGGTTGTTTGAGTTCTCCTACCGGCCGCGTGACGCATCGCAACGTCTCGGTGACCTCTGTGCGCGGCGACCGCTCGAGGCGTTCTTAAACCCTGTCGTCGTTGTCGCTCTCCCGCTCTATCTCCTCGCGGCATGTTGACAAACAAAGCGTAGCCGTGGCGACGCTGCGCCTGTTGTCGTGTTGTCGACGCACAAGTGCTAGGCGTGGGGGGGGGGGGGGGGGAATAAATCCTTCTAAACGGTGTTAATGATACATACACGTACACGAGTGCAAAGTTAAACACTTAATCCCTGGCATCTAATTATCTAGCCGTCGTAAATACCTGCTTGCAGCGTCTCATTTGTACGCATAATGTATGCTTTGTGTACACACCGGCCTATTCCCGCTAGCTTAGCGTCTAGCACTAGCCCCCGTTGCGTTCCCGCTGGAGTATATTAGCATTACCTATATTAGCATCCAATTTGAGCAGCAGCCAGCCTTCCTACAAAGCGCGAAGTGTAATTGACACAAAAGGAGGTGTGTGTGTGTGTCTGCACTCGTCAAGAAGAGGGATGAATCACATGGATGTGCGTGTGTGCGTGCGTGCGTGTGTGTGTATGTGTGTGTGTGTTTCTGTACGCACTCAGAGCAGATAGATGAATGGTGTGGCACACATCCATGGGCGCGTGACATTTATAGGTGTGAGTTGTTTAGTGGCTGGCCAGATTTAGTTGGTTGAGCATGTTGAGTGAATAAGTTATGAGTCTGTATTTATATGATGAGTCTGCAGCGGAGCAATGTGTGTGTGTGTGTGTGTGCAGGGGATGGATTTATGGATCATTCGGTCATGCCTCGTGGTGTTTCTAAACCTGATGAATAAGCCGCGAATAAGCCGCTAAACCTGAAGAATAAGAACGCTGTTGCGTTCTTCCAGGCAACACTTCTGTTCGTGTCAGGCGGGCGACAGGGGGCCTGTCACCGCTGACGGTTGATCTGAGACACCTGGGATGGGATGCTGTGACACTCAAACACACACATGCACATACACACATACACAGACAGACACACACACACACACGCACACACACACACACACACATACACACACACATGCACATGAACGCACACACACATACACTCAATCACTCACTCACTCCCTCACTCACCCTTGCACACACACACACACACACACACACACACAATTAACATGCATGTATTTGCAGACGGTGGTAAATCCATTTGAATACAATCTAATGACTGAGGCGGCTGGGGGTGAAACCAGAAGCACAGCGCCCTTATTTCCCCTGGAGATTTTCACATGGGAGAGTTCAGCACTGAGATGTAATGACAGCCAATTCCTTCCCTTTGTAACTGGATTGTGGTGGCGCCGAAGAGCCGCGCCTCCAGAGAGCCGCTCGGCCCACCTGCTCCCAGGGGGGTCTGGGAGCTGCAGAACAGGGGGGCTAGATGAAGGCGGATAGAGCCCCCCCCCCCCCTCCCCAGGGGGTGAGGATGGGGGAGGTCTAGTTATTTTCTTTCATTTCTCCACCTCCAACCCCGCCTGGCAGGGGTGGTGTCCCCAGAGCGTAGCCGCTCTGCTGCTAGGGTAAACAAGGTGACCCGCAGCGAGACCTCCCCTGGAATGGGCCTGTGCCGATGCGGTGGCCCTCTTTTCCCTGCAATGCTCACTTTTCTTTCTTCAGCCACTATCTATTTTTGTTGTGCATTGTAAAGAATCTGAATCAGAATGTCCCTTTGCTGCTATGTCTATCGTGTTTTTCCTCACTGTCATGTCTACTTCCTGTTACCCCCACCTCCTCCACACTTCCACTTTCATTCTCATTCCTTTTTTATATATCGGCTTTCTTTCTCTCTCTGTCTCTCTGTCTCTCTCTCTCTCTCTCTCTTTCTCTGTCTCTGTCTCTGTCTCTGTCTCTCAGTGCGTTTACATGACACTCAAGAAAGTCGAATTATTGGCTTAGTCCAACTATGATTGGATTATTAAGATGCATGTATACACCTTAGTCAAGCTAAAATCGAATCGAATTGGGTTACTCATAGTCGAATTAAGACCGCTAGATAATGCGATTCATAGTCGAGTTAAGCGTGCATGTACGGTGTTCAATTGGATTATGCGTTGAATTGCGTTCTGCGCATGCTTGAGATCTTTTCCCGGGGGCCGTGAGCCGGAAGTAGAAGGAGACGATAGTCGTGTTCGCCGTCGGAAAAAAACGAGAAATGGCGATTTATTTAAAAAGGTGGCGCAGAAGATGGAGGAAGCCGGTGAATGTAGTTACCCCCTATAAGAATTGTGTCCCGGCCGCGGGAGCGTGCATGGCATGCATTCATTAAATGTGGAAGCACACAGACACTACGCTTCAATTTCACCCAAGGCTGAATTAAAAGTACATGTTTTTCTAAATGTGGGTCATCAACGTGGTTCTAAAGTAGTAACTTCGGGCACATCTGTCAAAATAAATGTTTTTTTCTCCCAACGTGTTTACGATCTTTATTCATTCATTGCGCCGCGGCGGGGAATGCCGTATACGGACGGGCGGCGGAGGGGCTGCTCCGGGAGGAGAAAGATATTTTCAGTAGACAGCTGTCAACTCACTTCGGGTAGGCGATTTAGTTAAAAAGCTGTCGCAGAAGATGGAGGAAGCCGGTGTCGTGCCAATGTAGTTACCACCTATAAGGAGTGTATCATCATCAACATGCATTCAGTACACACTATGCTTCAATTTCACCCATGGCTGAATTAAAAGTACATGTTTTTCTAAATGTTTCTCATCAACAAGGTTGTAAAATAACTACAATCTTTATTCATTCATTGCGCTGCGGCCGAACTGACGGGGTATTCTCTGATATTATGAATCTTACTGACTGCGTCGGGTTCTCCGACTCTCTGGTACTTCCACAACAAGTAAAGACTCCTAGTGGGGTTTATCTTGCCCATGAGGGAAAAAGGAATTGGGGGAAATTAACTTAGGCTTTGACTCTCTGAAGTCCAGATTGAAACGAACATGGAGGAGAAAGCGATGTTTCAGCAGACAGCTGTCAGTTCACTTCGGGTCCGTATCATTTCTCCGACACCCCATTGTTCCGAACTCTCAGTCGTATGAGGACTCCTCCGCCGGCAGAGCAGCCGGAGCAGTCCGCATACGAGTGGTCAGAACAATGGAGCGTCTGAGAAATTATATGCACCCGAAGTGAACTGACAGCTGTCTGCTGAAAACATCTTTCTCGAATGCCGCCTGAGTTTGTTGTTGCTGGTGACGTAAAGAGGTCAACCGGTGGCTCTATTACCACTAGTTGAAATGGGCACAGTGCCACCTATTGTACTGGGGAATGACATGCTTCGGCCAATGAAACGATTTACTCACCGCCATCTATACCCGGACAATTGCAGTTGTCCAATTGCGGAGCATAGTCGAACTATGGCTTTAATCGGATTAAGCTGTGCATGTAAACGTACTGTCTGTCTCTCTCTTACTCTCTCTATCCCTCTCCTCTCTGTCTGTCTGTCTGTCTGTCTGTCTCTCTCTCTCTCTCTCTCTCTCTCTCTCTCTCTCTCTCTCTCTTTCTCTCTCTCTCTCGTTCCTGTAAAGCTACAGAGTGCACTCTAGTGGCCCTGTGTTGGTACTTTGCCATATCACGTTGGGTTGATGGGCAGTACCTGGGTAGCTTATACGGTTTGAAGGACTGTTTTCAGAATACACTACAACACACTCAGGCACACACAAACACGCACAGGATGTTGAGATTGAGATTTGAGGGAAGTAGGGTGTGCATGTTTTTTTTGGTTCACGTTTCGCCGTCGCCACTGCATGCTGAAGACTTGTGTTTATTAATTCCTGTACAAGTGAAGAATCATGACTATTCACAGCCATTTCCCATGTTTCATAACTTTGAATCCTTTACTCCTTAACTATAAAAAATGTTTGACCTACTGGTCAATGATCAGCCTTGACCTGCTGGTCAATGATCAGCCCTGACCTGCTGGTCAATGATCGCCAATGACCAGGTCAGGACGGTTTGACCCAGACCTGGCCTAAAGAGGCTGTAGTCCCACAGTCCCCCAGACCCACTCCCCACTCCCCATTGTGGCAGTATTTGCTTTTCAGTTGGTAATCCTTGATCTTACTTTTAAATCACTGGACGACAACTTTGAACAAGACTTGAGTAAAGAGTACGACATATGTTCAAAACAAGCCCATAGGTTTAGTATTTGTATCCCGGAACACCTAGCAGATGTCCCATAAAGTCACATGCCTTTGACCGAAATATATATTTTTTAAATGTTTAAAACTTTGTATTCATGAAATTTGGTATTTTGATGGGGGTTTTTTTATACAAATTTTCTGTTGAACGTGAATCGACTGGATTTGTTATGTTCAAGTTACCCTTTTATGAAGGCCTGTTGGTTCAAATCAGATTTTTGACATATTTCTTTTTTTTGTATGGATTGCAGTAAAAGGCAGGGCAATTAATGACCTACTTACGCCACTGTCAACTCGCCATATCTTATGATAGTAAAATCAACTGACGTGGTTATTTAGCTTACATCCGACATTACTGCGGGCGGGTGAGAAAGCTAGGAGCGCTCTAATTTAGATTCCAGAGCCTTCTGCACATTTGTAAGTGGTTGTTACGGCGCATCGTACCGACGATTTATAAACATGGTTATATCATTGAAAGATAAAATACATATAACGTCCACTGGCCAGTTTGGCATGGAATGAAGCAGTTGTTCAGGAACTTCCTGAATCTCCAGATGGCTGGTTGGTACCTAGTACCCAGCACTCATAGTGACTCACTTGTCAGATTGTTATTTTTTTGAATTCGAAGCATCCGATGGAATCTATCTGAAATGTGTTCAAAGCAGGCCGTAACTTTAAAATAGAGGGTCATTTTGTCAAGCGAGAAATAGGAGGTGTGACGTGAGAGTGTTTTGGGAAGGTTATTTGCGTGGGTCTCAGGCTCAATGCATGAGAGTACGCATCTCTGCGCACACACGCACAGTGACTACCTCTGTCACATCTTCCCACTTCTCTATGTCTCACACCTGTGGGCTTCAATTTAAAAATGATTTGTCAATGGTTTAAGATTTAGATTTGTCTTTGAATGCAGTGTATATATTGTTTCAATCTGTAGTATCTTTCTGTTTCTATTTAAGTCTATCTGTACCTCTTACATGGGTGTCTTTGTATCAGAGTCTCTCCCCTCTCTCCTCTCTTTCTCTCTCCCCTCTATATTCCATCCTTTTTTCGTCTCATTGTAGCTCTGCCCTCTTTATTCCCCTTCATCTGTCTCTCCCCTCACTTTTCCCATATGTCTCTCATCCCCCTTCTTGCCCTCTATCTTTGTCAATAAAGCTCTCCCTGTCCCGTGCCACTTTTGTCTGCTTTGCTCTATGGATTTTCTCACACTTCAGATTTTCGATCCCCTGTAGCACAATAGTATTATGTGCCCAAACCGGTCAAAGTCTGCACCGTCTACTCTATCATGTGCACACAGACACTCACACATACATCAGCAAACAAAGGTGTGTGTGTGTGTGTGTGTGTGTGTGTGTGTGTGTGTGTGTGTGTGTGTGTGTGTGTGTGTGTGTGTGTGTGTGTGTGTGTGTGTGTTTAGACATGGCTGAAAGGTGAGCATGCAGGCGTTTGAGCAAGAAGGCACTTAACTTGTGAAATATACATGTGTGCACACACACACACACACACACACACACACACACACACACACACACACACACACACACACACACACATACACACACAGTGTTCTAGTGCTCAGAGGCTGGATCACAGGCTTATACACCTGTCTCTTCCGTTACCGACGATGATCAAGACCCATGGTAACCTGTAACCTTGTGTCTTTGGTATCTCATCAACTTGGTGTCAAATGGGGTATGAGAGGGGAGGATGTCACTGTTTGTCACGTTTCTTCTCCTTTCTAAAAGGATGGGGTGTTTTTTTTCTCACCGCCACCTAAACGTCATCGTCGTTGCAAACGTTGCTTTCTATCACACGAGGACAGGAGAGAATGTCTTTCATTATTTTCCTCATATGTTTCTTTTCAACCTTGAGTAATAGTGTAAGTATTAGTGGTAGAGGTGCTCCTTTTTATTATTGGATTGTCTGCTCTGAGAGAGCGCTCCACCTTACTCTTTAAATTGTTAAAAATTATGTCTGCTGGAATATAGATAATAGATAAGACTAGTGAAATGAATTAGTGATCTGATGAAGAGCACAAATGGGTTCTTTTTCGCAAGAAATCATAGCTCCTTTTGAAGTCTCACACAGCAATTGGATCACGGACACATACACTTAAGAGTCAGGTTCCCTGGCCAAAATGCACGCACGTCCTTTTCTGATCAGGCCCACGCTGCTCAGAAGATGCAAGAGAATGCATAATAGCTCTTGCATGCTTGAATTTATAAAGCTAAGCTCAAAGACGCACACACTGTGCTCACGCTCACACACACGTGCACACGCACACAAAGAATAGCTTTTTTTATAATGCACATTTGCACACTGGGTAAATACACACTCATTCAAGTTCAAATACACACACCCACACACTGAAACATGTCCCCTCTCTGGATACCTTTGTAGGATTTTAAACTTGCGTGGATTGTGTGTTTTTTTGTGCAACTTCCTGCGTTCATTGATATGTTAGACCAGGAAAAATCAAATATTTTGAAATGATGTTCTGCTACCATTGTTTTTGAAGACTTCAACCACCGGTGGAGGGTTGCAATTCTTTCATTCATTTTTATTATTTATTTCTTTATTTTATTGATTTAAAAAGGGCTTTATTGCTTCCGCCCAAAATAAGAGTGGTGTTTTCTGAAGGAGTGATGTATTTTTGCGTTGTGTATGATCCAGATGCTCCAGAGTCTATGATCACTACTGTGTCCAAACCAATGGTCTGTTATTCATAGCAGCCGTCTGCTATTCAGAAATAACAGAGCCTAGAATGCCGTAATTGACCAATCAGAATTGGGCACCCACAGAGCCATGTAATAAACAATGTGACTAATAGGGCAATTTGACAGTGGACCAGAATATAGCGACCACCATACAGAAAAATGACCTGGGTAGATTTAATAATGAATGGGTGCATTTGATTCTTGTGAATCTTTCTAGTTCAGATATTTTTAAGGGTGTAAATTGCTGCAGTACAAAAGTTAGATAGCGCAGGTCCAAGGAGAATGGTTGGATTAATAGGAACCGTCTACCCAAAAAAAGCAATGATTGCCTTAAACTCGTCTCATAGAATCCTTGGCATCTTTGATGCAATTTTCAGGTTTTCAATATCAATTTCAATATACTGCATTTAAAATCCCTCACAAAATAAGACCATGCTGAAATAGAAATGACCAGGACGGCTGATAAGGTCATGGCAATCAACAGAGGCGAAACATATTGAATTTCTTAGCATATTTTCAATTTATATCTTATATTGTGTGTGTGTGTGTGTGTGTCTTTGTAAATAGCATTTTTTATATGACAAAACATATAGACATGTATGCCCTGCTCCATTATATCTAAATACGATCATAAGACATGTCACACATACACACACAGTCACAGAAACAGATGCACACACATGACCTATAGCATGATAATTAATCACACTTACTCTTAATCTCAGTGGTTCCCTTTATGCTTGTGGCGGAAGTGCATATTGTGATTAAAAACATTCCAGTAATGACCTGACTTATTGGACATATGCTTTATTATACTCCCCTCCCCTCTTACAAGCCTTTATCAGCTGACATATCATCTCCCTATGGCTGAACATCCATCCCGTAATGACTGAAGGGATAATGGCGCTTAACATAATTTCCTCACCTATCCTGGCGCAGAGTGGTACGGCCTCTCAGCCGCCGTTCATTTGCCAATTTGCGCTAATTCAACGGGGAGATAGCAGCGATTTCTCCACCAGCCATGCATGCTGGCTAATAGGCTGGCGGCGCCACTCTGGTCCCTCAAACCCCCCCCCCTGAGTGCAGGAAGGCGTGTGCGTTACTTCCCCTCCCCCTCCAGCACCTGGAGAACCAGTTAGACCCAGGGAAAAGGGAAACCGTGAGGTGGGGTGGGGTGAGGGTCAATGGATGTTTGGGGAGGGAGAGAAAGAGGAGGAGGATGAGGACCAAGGGGGAAGTGCAGAGGACAGAAGGTACGACAGAAGGGATAAGAAGACTTGATGAGAGGAGGAGGACGGGAGAACGGAGCGAAGACAGGAAGAGGTGGGAGAAGGTGAACGAAAGGGGTGGTGAGGAGGAACTGGATGAGGAGGAGATCGAGGGGGAGGGGACCGTGAGGGCTAAGGAGGGGACGGGACGGGGAGCCACAGGGACGACATGGATGGAGAATCCGCAAGAGGGGCCGTGAAGGAGCTAGAAAGACTGCAATGTAGCGACGGAGGAAGTGGCAAAATGTTAGGACAGGTGTGGCCGTGTTTTGAGGATGAGGGAGATCTTAAGATGGCGAGGAAGACTGAACGTTTTCGATTCCCTTTTTTCTTTATGACTCCTTTAACTGCCTCTTGGGGGCAGCAGCCAGTGGAGCTAATAAAAACCGATCAAATATAAGTAAGCAGAAGGAGAGGGAAGAGACATAAAACAATGTGCAATTGAGCGATACAGTAGAGGGAGACGAGAGTGAGGGAGGGAGAATAAAGAGACCCAACAGTGGCCATATATGTTGTCTAAAGGATCGCTCCTCCCCTGACTACAAGAATGAGTGTCAAAGGGCAGGAGAGTCTAGAATTCACTGGGTTTACATCTCGGGTCAAAGGTCATGGGTAAAAACCCCAATGTGTGGGGTCTACCTGCGGGCCTCCCTGATCAACATGCCTCACCTCAACCTGCTCAGTTCTGACATGGGTTCACCGTCGGTCGCTTTGGAGAAAAATGTCTGCTTAATAGTCAATAGTTTGAAGTGCCTTTGGTATTGAGACCACGTCCACACGTCCATTTTTCGTTTTCAAAAAATATTCCTGCCCACACCTATTTGTAGAAAATATCTCAGTCCACAATAGAACACTAAAACATTTTAAAACACTCACATGGACATGCCAGGCCAGCAGGTGGCTCTGTGTTTTTGCTCTATTTTTGGTGACGGTCGTACCAAAAATTTGGTGGACAGGATGCCAAAGCACAGAGAAATTACCATGTTTTCAGAAATATCCATATATGTGTCGATGAGGCCTAAGATCATCCTCACCCCAACACTACAAACATGGCTCCTAAGGTTTACCGTGGAGAGCAGAGTCGAGTGACGGACAGGAGGAGAGACGGATATTCACCTTATTCAGCCACGCCCTTTTGTCTTTCTTTTCCATTGTCTTCCGCATTGTGTGGAAACTTCCGGTCAGCTAGCTACGGCTAGTTAGCTACATTGAAAAACCTGGCGTATTAAGATGGAGAGGCTAACGTGGGGAGAGACAAAAAGCAATATTAAAAGTTTGGATGGAGGGATTGTACTTTGCCACCCGAGGTTAATGAACTCCACCGAGTGGGTGGATGATATGCGGCGGTGGCCTTAAGTGTCACATGGGGATATTTTTAATGAGTATACGCGACACATGAACCTCCTAAGATGGCGCATTGCCCAATTGTCGCAATGCAAAATGTTGCAAAATGTCGCGGGTGACGGTCGTCTCGTCACGCTAATGAAAACAAATAAACCACTAATAAAAACAAATTAAATCCCGGCATAAAGTGTTATCTTGTTTATTTTTGTAGTGTTCACGTGTAGTATATACTAAAACAATTATTCACCTCAGGCTCCGTGAATAGTGGGGAAAAGCCCAAGGCTATTCCCCACTATTGACGGAGCCTTCGGCGAATAATTATTAATCATTTAGTGCTGTCGGTGGGTGTCGATGGGTCGGCCGTGATTTTTTCATTTTTTTTTTTTTTCATTTCATTTTTTCACAACACAGTATTGTTACAAGGACACCCGTCTTTTATTCCAATTGTTATGACAGCTAGGGTTAGGGTTAGAGTTGCTCAAGCGGAAGTTCGAACACAAAACGGCAGCAACATGGCTTGTTGACCCTTGTTGACGCGCAGTATGAGGTGAATAGAAGGAGCGGGAAAAGGCGATGGCTTGGTGAACACAATATCCACGGGTCACAGCTCGTCAACGTCACTCCGCAACCATCGGACAGATTGTGTTACCTCAGTGGTACAATAAAGGTTCGGTAACGCAAGGCTCCGATTAAAGCCGACTCATGATGGGTTGAGCGGTGTGGTGCATGCTGTCAGCATCAAACAGGTAAAGTGCAGCTCACATTATGGTTGTAATAAATTATGTTGAATCCCACGGAATAACTCAACAGTAATAGGGGCTCACTTTATATACTAAATACTCACTTTATGCAATTATTTTAAACTGTTGCCTTCGCTCCCCCGTCTGAGAGAGATAACAGTGTCAGAATCTGGAGGTCTGAAAGTGAAAGGACGGCACGTATAAGTGGTTGCAGAGAGTGTGATAGACACTGGTAGCCAGGCGTGTTGCCAACCACCCAACAAAAAAAAAATTCTCAATCATCGAGTTATATCTACGATGACCAAAGAAAATCCATTACGGACCTATCTGTCATTTCAGAGTCGGACGAATGTCTTTAATAGAAGTTTCTCACATAAAGAGATATAATTGAGTGCTGAAAGTTTCATTTTTTCTTTTATTCATCCAATGCTGTGTTTGCACCCAACACTACAGTGGTCCCTTATGAGCACTAGAGAACTATACTATATTATTGAGTCAAATCACCTGTAACAGCACAGCCCTCCAGACAATTTTTCATGAAATACTAATGTAATCATCTAAGGATATGTCATCTACACACCATCCAACACACCATCCTACAAATCTGGCTTAGTTTTTCTAGACCTTTTCTGTCAGTCTATCTTCAAATTTCTCTCTGTTCCATTAACCTGTTATCTCCGTTGCGCTCTAGATAAACTGTGAGAGGTGGACTATCTCCAGCCATGGCACCTGGTATCCTATCTCATATACTGTCATAAGAGATAGGATACTCTTTAAACAGAGCATATTAATGACAGATGTGTGTGTGCTATTTTGTGTGTGTGTGTGTGTGTGTGTGTGTGTGTGTGTGTGTGTGTGTGTGTGTGTGTGTGTGTGTGTGTGTGTGTGTGTGTGTGTGTGTGTGTGTCAGTTTTTTTGTGTGCGTGTTTGTTTTTGTGTGGCCTCCTTGCCACCTGTTTGCCTTTGTAAATCACGGTCAACACTAGATCTATCCGTGGCAAAGCTTGTTTGTGAGTGTGTGTTATGCCGCTGTTCTTCAGCAGGTTCCTGTCAGCAAGTTATTGGTCAGGTCAGTTGCCAAGGTTACCACTCAGGGTGGCCCATCTGTGACCAGTTCCAATTCTTTTGCATGTGTTCTTCTTTTGTGTGTGTGTGTGTGTGTGTGTGTGTGTGTGTGTGTGTGTGTGTGTGTGTGTGTGTGTGTGTGTGTGTGTGTGTGTGTGTGTGTGGGAGGGGGGGATTGCGTTTTGGATATAGTCTCCAACTGAAAAAACAGAAGAGCGAGTTAAAAAGTGAAAGAGTGAGTGATAAAGACAAATTAAAGTTAACACATGGATCATTTTTTACTTATCTTACTTCTTTATTTAATTCGCTTCGTCCCCTTTCTGTTCAATCATAAGAAATGTCCGCATTCACTTTTAGTTAGTTAGTTAGTGGTTGGTTTGAGGGCTGACTTATAGGTCACTGTATGGCAGGGTTTGACTCTCACACATACCTACGCACACTGTGATAGGTATGGAACCGCCTCGTTCGCAAATGAGACAACAACAAGTGATGGCATAATATAATAAGGGTGCACAGCACAGTGTGGACATTGGATGTAAATAGATGTTTAGGATATATCTGCAAACCAGTCTCAGGATCAGGTGCTCTGCACTCTGTGATAGGAGCGTGGGTCAATTGGGTTCATCAGCCACTCATAACGAGAGGCTGACGATCGAAAAACGGTTGAATGATCAAATCTAGATAGCAACCCATTTGTGGCAAAGACTGCCCGCTTATAAGGACCGCTCTGTCTTCTCTGGCTGAACACGCCTTGCACTCTTTACCCTCTCCTCTCACGGTGTCCAGGTCCCAAAGCACTAATGGAACGGTCTGCAGCTCTCTACCTCCCATGCTAAAACCATCCACAGAGCAATCAGTCTGACCACATAAGTTAATGGAACTTCCCAACCAATAAACATGAACTCATTCAGGTGACTGTTCAGAGATGAGGGACACTATTACATTAGCATATTCTAATTGAGATGGTTGAGGGACGAGGAGCTGGCATTAAACAGGGACACCTGATGTCTGCCAGCACTCCCATGTTGTAATGGTTTGTGGTGGAATCCTTGAACCCCCACGTTGACCCTTTTGTTGTTATGAATAACCCCGTTATCAAACTCACAGATCGCATGCTTATTGTGCCAAGCACGTTTTTTTTTACTGACCATTGTCCTGGAAATCCATTTTCAGGGTGAGTCAATCAATTACTTAATTATTCTGGTACTGGATCAACAGTTGTGTGTATTTATATGTGTGTATTTCTATTACTTTTATTTACTATTCTCTCGGACTAAGTTACAATCATATGTGCTTATACACACATGCATGCCCAGACACACATAATCAGATAATGAGAACGCTACTACAGATGGTAGGGTTAGGGTAAGGTTTAGGTTTGCATCAGTTGTTTGAGACCGACATATGTTGAGCTCAGACATACTTAAGCTGAAAGTACCTGTAAAACACTAGAGGAAGTGGGCGAGAGAGAGAATGGCCATATGTTTCTCTTGACTTGGGGAGAACACCACGATTCACTGGCACTCGTACAATTAACTGCAATTTTCTTTGGAGATTAAAAGGCAACTGTGCATTGGCTTTGAGAGGAGGAAGCAGGGACAAGGGCAGGAGTGATGATATTACCTTGATGGGAAATCCAAACAGAGACACTGGAAAGCAATAAACAAGGAATACACCAGGGAGGGGGTTATTACTAGGGAATGCAATCAAATGGCTGAGAAAAGTCGGTTGGTGTTTGGAAGTTGGGTATATCCGCATGCAACGTACTCCACATTTGATTTCTCACTCCCCTCTGTCCCTCCTTCTCTACTCCTCCAGCCGGCCTTCAGCACCTCATCACCTCCCCTGGCCTCCCTCCCTCGGCTTGCCGCCATCCTTTCCCGTTACTGGCCTTCATCTTTTACCTTTTCTGTGCTTTTTTGACCATCTACCAACTCTTCTTTCTCCCTCTCTGTCGAAAGGCATGCTATCTCGGGCCCCCTTTCGCCTCTTTCTTTATCTGATGCCAAGGAGTTGGCCGGCGGACTTTTTGAAAGAACAGACGGCCTCAAGGCTGTGGAGAAGAGAGAGAACGCAGCAGAGAGAAGGGCCGGAGCAGAGGGGAAGATGGTCTGGGCCTCGGCTATCAGAAGAGACACTAAAGGAAAAGGATAGGAAGTGTAGGATGAACGGCAGGAGCCATAAAGCGAGGCATAAAGGGAGGGATGAGAGGGGGCTAAGAGGGAGATAAACGGTTGAAGGGATGAGAGGAGGCAGAGGGAGAGAGGGAGAGGAGCGTAGGAGGTATTGGTTTTGGCCCAAGGCTTAGCAGGTGGAATAACTTCTGTTTTCTAGGTCACATCTCATCTCTGACAAGAAGCTCCGGGAGACAGTGCTGTACACACATTCTCACCCCACACTCAAGCGTACACAGACATACGCGCACAAACACACACGTACACACACACACACACACACACACACACACACACACACAAGAAAACCACATGCGTACACATAGTATGGACACACTTGTACAAGTAAACATGACAAAAATTATATTCCAACACATACACACACACCAGATGGGCACACACACACACACACACACACACACACACACACACACACACACACACACACACACACACACACACACACACACACACACACACACACACCAGATGAGTGTGCACACACCAAATAAACTCACCCACGTACACGTATCAAGGACACGTATGGACACAATGGAAATAGCAAAAATAACCAAAGTGATATTCAAACACACACACACACACACACACACACACATACACATACAGACACATACACATTTGTCATATGTGTTCTGAATGGTTGTCTGGCTAGTGGATTTATAAATAACGTCCTGCTGTCCAATGGCAGTAAACAATAACAATGCAATACTTCAATTATTTACTTATCTTTAGTTAGATGCAAAAACAATATATTTTACCTAACCCTTTATTTGGGTCTTTTATGGAGCTTTTACTGTGTACTAGAACATGTTTAAGAATTGTATCTTTTTCAAATGTCCTCCCATTTAAATGCTACTAGTACTGCTGTACTGCTACTGCTAGTGGTACTGCTAATGTTACTGCTAGTGTTACCCTTATTGCTACCACAACCATTTAAACCTTGTTTCTCCTTTAAGGAGATAAATCATAGTCTGTAATACATTTAATTACAATTGCCTTCATAATTAAAATAAACAGAATACATACTCGCAATATAAATAAATGATGCTTACTCTGAGGGCTAGCAAAGGAGTGGCAGTTCTTTATAGACTTGGACATCTAGAGAAATTGAAAGTGATGGAGGGTATTATAGTGTACCCTTCATCACTCTTTCGCTCTCTTTCCATCCCCCTCTCTCTACTGCTCTTTCTCGCTCCTGTTCTCTCTCTCTCCCATCCAATGCAATTATGACTGACTTTCGGTAAGGTTTTAACTACGATTTTTAAAGTGTTGGGCTTTTTGTTGCTTCTTGCCTTTCGCTGTTGAATAAAACATTAAAGTCTCAGTGAGACGGAGAGGTGTGAAGTTTGAAAGAAGGTCAAACTAAAACTCTTCCAATCTGTTTTGAAATGCTTTGAAAGGGAAATCCTTTCCTAATGTTTTAAATCCCCCAACGTTGGATCTCAGGGGTTTTGTCTTGACTCTTATAGGCCTGATTAATCAGTTTGTCATATTGGTTAAACACATGAATCCTTACTCAGTTCTCAAGCTTCAAGCTACTACTTCTTCCATAATAAAATAATACAGTCTAAGATATCCCATCTTCACAGTCACGCATATTAAACACTGTGTCCCTGACTGAAGTTTGAACTCGGGACCTCAAGGTCCTTTTGGTGAAGCGTGACATCTCGTTCTGAGTACGGCTTGCCTTTATCACATGATTAAGTTAAGGTAATGTGGACTGACCAATTACCTGCGATTGTATCATCTGTACTGAGACTGGGTTTTAGCCAATCAAAGATGTGTTTGATCTCAAAGTCAAGCGGCTAATTAGGCCTTTGGTATCCATGCATGTTATTCTAAGGTCAACGTTGAGGGAGACTGCTTTTATTATGGGCAGAAATGACCAATTATCGTGTAACAAATATGATGAAATCCTAGCATTACGCCATGCAATCAACATGGCATGAATATGAAAATGAATAAAATAATAATAGCCATTTCCATCAAATTAAACAAAAACCAAACATGCACGCAATTCAAGGTGTGCAGTCGAGAATCAAATGATTATGGCTTGTGTATGCGGCGCCGTTCGTTTCTCGGAATCACATTACATGCACTCTCGGCACTATGCTTTCTTACGTTGCTTACTGCAGGCAGCATCTCTGCTCATTAGCCAGTACTAGCAGTACTCCATGTGCACCAGCAGATGTTTGGGAGAGAGCACACGACAAAGAGACGAACAGAAGAACGCGTACCGAGGGAGCAGGAGTAAACAAGCGCAGTCCCCGATCCCCGCACAAGGATTCATTCGGAAAAATACAACAGAATAAAACAGCGTTAAAACTAAAGCTGCAAAGACACATTGGACTATTCTGCCAGATTGTGTTAAGTGTTGCATCTTAGTTTTGGCTCAGTGATCCACGTCCCACAATGCATCTCCCCAACATCTGTCCGGCAGTAGTCCTCTCCTCCTCTACTCTCCCGTATCTCTCTGGCCTAACGAGGGCTGAGCCGAGATTTGAATGCGGCGTGGCAATAGGTGATTCATTTAAGTGTTTGTTTGCGTGTGTGCTTGCGTGCGTGCATGCGTGTGTGTGTGTGTGTGTGCGTGCGTGCGTGCGTGCGTGCGTGCGTGCGAGAGAGGATGGGTGGTTGGGTGGGTGTTTTCCATTTTGGTGGAGCAAATGGATGACAGCTGAGAGCTAATTAAGCAAAAAGTGGGGACAACAAATTGAACGATACAGAAAAGGCCAAAAAACACCAACCAAAATCCACTTGAGTAGATTAAACTGTTGTCAGGTCCCCTCACGGGGGGGGACTGGGAGGCGGAGTGCTGCCACTAAATCAGGCAGGCGAGACAAGACGGAGGAAAACGCAGGGTGCAGATCCCACCTGTGAAACAGTCTGTGTCTTCCCATAGTGTGAGCTCCATAGTGTGAACCCTGTACGCTCCTCCCCCTCTGTGTTCCTGGGACGCGGCCAACATGATCGTATTATTGTGAGGTATATTGTTCTCCTTTTACCACTTTGTCGGGGCCGTGCAAGAGATAAGACGCAGTGTTGTTGATCTTCGTCCCGGCCGTTGGGTCGCGCTCGTTTTAAGCGAGCTATCGCTCTTGCTCGTTTTCTCCCGACCTTTTTCCGAACCGCGATATCCAGTGCAGGGGGCGATACGAGGGGTTTCAAAGTTCCACTTAGATGCAAAAGATTAAAATATAAATAAAGCCAAGACAAGACATTATTTGTTTTAACCAACGTAAATCCAAAAAGTTTGGAGGACGTTACGCAGCCCTGAGCTACCCAGCCCACCACCCCCCACCCCCCCCACCCCCCCACCCCCAGCGGTGGTGGAACTGATATAATGCATGTGGAAAGTGCCACCGCCTGCCTGGGACACATGATTGATTTGTTAGTAGCTAATCCAATCCTTATTCAGATGTGCACATATCGGCCGGCCTGCTGCCAGCACACACTCTAACAGTATTTGGCATGGGAATTGGCTCTTCTTTCGAATTCTAACTAATTTGTCGACTGAAGCCCAAACAGAAACTGCACACATTACAGGCAAGCAGATACAGTGGAAATCAGGCCAAGAGATAACAGTAGCTAGCTATAGAATGGATTGGGTGTGTGTGTGTGTGTGTGTGTGTGTGTGTGTGGGGGGGGGGTGTGGTGTGTGGGTGGGTGGGTGTTCGGGTGGAGGTGCATGCGTCGCGTGTGTGTCGGCTTGCGCACATGCTCACTAACCTTATTATGGTCATATAGAAACTCTGAGACTAAAGACAGCAGAGTTCCGTATCAATAGTGACATTGAGTAATTGTCCCCTATTTTCTTCCACTGGTTGTATATCCTGCTGCATCTCCCCAACGTCCCTTTCCATCTCCTACTCAATTGAAGGATGAACGTGCAAGGATGAAGGCGTGCGCAAACCAGTATTGAGTTGTATTATTTTCTATACATTATTGATTATATATATTTTTTCGATTTACCTTATTCACCGTTATATGTAGCAATTTTCTTACAGAGATTTGCAAAGGCAGAAGCCGCCCACTCTGGTTGTTTCCCACAGGAGCCTTTTAGCCATTTAACAACATGTTGTTTTCTCTTGCATGAATCGCAGGCAGACATTATGAACCTCTATCTGTATCACATTATAAAATGGCAGCAGATAGGGGGTGGTTAAAACATTCCCTTAGCTATCGGGGAACAGAGAAAGGGCTCCGAGCTGTCCGAGCTTCCAGTCGTCCCAGCTTCGGCCCCACAAGGAAGAGCAGATTCCAGCCACCATGATTAAGGCTGAACACCAAAGAAACGGGGGCGTGGACATTTTTCAGATTCAACACCCGTAGGACATTGGGAATAATTACACATTTTTGAAAGGGTCTGAGAAGAATCGGGAAGCCTGATGAGCCAAGCTGCATTCCCGTCCCCGCGCTGCCCCCCCCCCCCCCCCCCCCCCCCCACCACCCCCAATGGGAGAGGGAAAGCGAAACAGAAAGAGAAAGATTGGTCCACTTCTTGACCGCTCCCTCAGAGTCTTGAGTGGAGATCGTATTCATGTTGCTGCTAATGACAGGCAGAAAGAGAGCATGCACAGCAGAGGTTTTTCATAAGACAAAGTTGCCAAGTCAATCAATCTGTCCATCAAACACTTATGAAAGTGTGGTGGAAAGGGTAACGAAGGTCATCATGCATCGCTTTTTTTTCATTAGGATAATCCCCTCGGTGGAGTCTGTTTTCATCTTTCGTTATCTGTGAAAGGTCTTCAGTGCTTTCATCTATTTGTTTTCTCAAACGCCGAAGAAAAAAAATGCGCTCTTCACATCCTTATGTTTCAAACATACCAAGAAAATGAATTTAACATGAAATGGAAGATTACTTTGGAGGTCTATACCGGCCCCTGACTTTGTTTGAGTGCAGCCAATTCCTCTGTGGGTCAATGCACTCTCCATCGTTGTTATATACCGTCTGTTATATTATACCGTTATATACCACTTCTCTGGTATATAACGGTGGTATATATGCAAAGCCTCAGGCATTGTAATTAGCTGCTAATGACTTCAGGGCATTGACTTTGAACATTTTTAAACCAGAACTGATGCTTTACTTTTTTATAGTTATGTATTTTGTCGATAGAAAGTGTAGGTAGCGGTTGTATTGGCATCTGGTTAGCTTGAAAGCTTTATTCTTAACATGGACGTTTGCATCCTTCCCCCTTCGTTTCCTTTACAAGAATAGTCCATGGTCATACGGATCTACTGAATTTGTTTTACTTGAACAAAAGGATTCTAGACATAGGAAATAAGACAAGATAACAAAATAAGACAAAATGGTGCTCTGTGTTTTTTCTTCAGAGAATTAATGTGAATAAGGAGTAGCACGCGAGATTGAGCACAGTAGGTTAGACAGGTTAAATAGGTTGCAATGCTTTAAAAAAGGCAAGGGGGTTTGTCCCTTTCTGTTAATGGATTTTTCCAGCTTGGCTCAGTGATACATCTGTGGCAGAGGAAAACCAGGTCCATTACTGACTTAAGACATACTTCCGTGGGGGGCGGCATTAGCTCAGGAGGTAGAGCGGGTTGGCTGGTAACTGTTGCTGGTTCGATCCCCGGCTCCTCCTAGCGTGTCGTGGTGTCCCTGAGCAAGACGCCTCACCCTAATTGCTCCTGACGAGCTGGCTGTAGCCCTGCGTGGTTGACTCCGCCGTCGGTGTGTGAATGTGTGCATGAATGGGTGAATGTCACTCAACACTGTAAAGCGCTTTGGATAAAAGCTCTACATATATGAGGACCATGTGTGGATGGGTGAGGCTAAGCAAGATTCAGCCATGATATCTTCAGTTTGCAAGAGAGAGCGACTGCATTGTCTCAAGGGTAATTGTGCTCTTTAAGGTATTCTAACTTCAAACTTACCAGCTGCTTGTGATCTGCGTACATACCCTGGCATCCTATAATTTTGTGCACACTGCATCATTTCACATCATCGCTACACATTTGAGTAGACCTTCCTGTTCCGTCAGTGCAACAGATTTTTCCGGAATTTTGCCACGCGAAAATGCCAGAACAATGCCGAAACACACACACACACACACACACACACACACACACACACACACGCGCACGGTAGTGTCACGGGTGCGGTCCCAGCGGGCGTCATGTGAAAGCGCCGGCAGACAGTAAATGTAAAGTGGAGATTCCCTCGTGAGAGCATCCCATCCACCTCCCAGTGATATGCATAAACAACGGTTTGCTTTGTAAAGTGTGCCCGGTGTTGTCGTGAATAAAGCCCGCCTTTGATGGAGACAGGCAACACCACAGTGTTAAGCGTCCCAGCTCTCCACACTAATAACTGTACTTTAGTCCCCAGCAAGGCTTCTAGTGATCCTTCTCTCTTTTAAAACTTGTCAAACAGGTCTGGCACTTCAAAGCACTGCTATTTCCATGACTATTTCTACCTGATGTGTGTGTGTGTGTGTGTGTGTGTGTGTGTGTGTGTGTGTGTGTGTGTGTGTGTGTGTGTGTGTGTGTGTGTGTGTGTGTGTGTGTGTGTGTGTGTGCGTGTGCACAGAAGTTGGTTTCTATTATGTTACCTTCCCTGCAATTATTTATTGATGCTTAAGCAAAATAGATTCATGAGTGTATAATAATAACGAAATGCCAGCACTTGTGAATGACACCTTTTGCTAACCCACACTTATATGCATCTGTGTCTGATTTATTTCAAAACGTAGCTGTGCATTACTAATAATGGAAGTGGCTCCAATGTTGGTTGTATGCTTTGATGGACGTTTACAAGTCATAGATACAAGCAACCGTAAAGTGACGAAATGTAAATATTTACTGGTGTGAACGTTCTTCACTGTCTCCAAAAATAGTGTCTGGAAATGAATGTAATCGTTCTTATTGGGAGGGACTTAAGAGGATCCAGTTCTGATGATGAATTAACAAGCGGCCATTTTGACATGGTCTGTGATAATGTGAACGTGGATAACTTGTGCAGGCACACACACACACACACACACACACACACACACACACACACAAACACACACAGACAAGAATTGACCTTAAACCCCCCCACCCCCCACCCGCTAGGCCTGTCAGATTTTCCTGTTGCCGATACAACTGCCGATGTTCCCTTCTTTACGTTTTCCTGTAGGTTAAATACGGCCATTTTGGCTTTGTGTGGGACGCGGCGGTGCTGGAGTACGTGGCTGTGAACGATGAGGACTGCTCCTTCTACACGGTGGCCAGCAACGCCCCCGACCGCGGCTACGGCATCGCCATGCAGCACGGGAGCCCCTACCGCGACGTCTTCTCTCAGAGGTAGGAGCCCGCGTCATCTCCATGCCGCACGTCCCCCTCCTTGGAGACGCCTCCTCAGAGGTAGGAGCTCACATCATCGCCAAATCATCGTCTCCTCCTCCTGCAGATATCTCCTCTAGGAGCTAGGAGCTCACATCATCCATATACCATCATCCCCTCCCTGGAGCCGCCTATAGGAGCTCACATCATCCATATACCATCAGCCCCATACCGGGACGTCTCCTCTCTGAGGTAGGAGCTCACTCATCTCCATACCGTCACCCCCCTCCTCCTGGAGATATCTCCTCTCTGAGGTAGGAGCTCACTCATCTCCATACCGTCACCCCCCTCCTCCTGGAGATATCTCCTCTCTGAGGTAGAAGCTCACGTTATCCGCATACCATCCATGGTCTCCAGGAGACGTACGTACGTCATCCGCGTATCATCACCAGCTCCTGGAGACTCTTGGAAGTGGAAGTCTCCCCTCGGAGGTGGCAGCAGGTGCCCACGGTGCTTTTTGTGTCAGACAATAGGGTTTTTATAGGCACGGGTGTTTGATTCCGTTTGCTGAAATCTTTCTGATTCCCTGGCTTGCTAGTTTAGCCCTAAGCGTTCTGGAGAAACCTCACTATCTGCTCCTTGATTACCTGTGTCTGTCACCATCCCTCCCCATGATGCGCATGGTGAGCGGTGATAAGCCAAAATGTGTGTGGGTGTGTGTGTGTGTGTGTTGGAAGGGGGGGGGGGGGGGTAGGTCTGTGTGTTTGTGTGAGAGAGTCAGAGAGGCAGCTTGCAGATGAGGAGAAACTCTGAAAGCCTCTAGAATCATGTATTTGATGTGTTTTTATCCCCTTCTCCCCTCATCCTTTATTAAAAGATTAACGCAAAAAATAAGCCACAATATAACTTGTTTCCAAAGTTATTAACGCAAACGAGGGATTAATCAAGAGTCTATGTTTTCGTTTCACTCCCTTTTACTTCAGGCGTTAGGGTTTATACACACTTGGGTTACCGGATCCTCCAACAACCCACTTGATTTCTTTTACCTCGCCTAAGAAGTTTGCGCTATACCCCAACGGCTCACACTGCACTCCGCAAAGAGATTATAAACGGCGCGAGAGAATTATCACAGAGGTATAATTGTTTTGTTTATCTTTTTGGTGCTGTTCGATGCAAGCATTTCATATTATCTGAGTCAACGAAGCGCGAGGTGAAAATTGTCTTAGTGGTCCCCGCAGTGGCGCAGGTGAGAAACATCTCCCCTCTCCTAATCCTCTCCGAGGGTCTTCCTCGACAGAAAACATTTGCACACGGCTAAAGTGTTGAGAGCAAAAGTACTCCAATCATGTTTGTTGCTTTATTTTACCGACGCACTTAGCCTCAAATCGATCCCTCGTGTTGCTCCAATTTGGCTCCCGAATGTTTCACGATCAACAACGGGTATGCTAATGTGGCTAACGACGCTGCGTCTATCACCTGCGTCGGCTATTGGAGGTTGGCATTGGGTTCTTTTCGACCATCGATCCTCCTGTTTGCCGGCACTTGAGCAGCACTGGATTTATATTTGTTGTCCATTCAGTGCAGCCGGTCCCATGCCGTTGGGTTCAGATGTTGTGACTAGCATCGGTACACCCACTCAATCACTTCTTGTTTCACCCCGGCTGAGGTGAGGCTTGCGTTCCGGAGACTGAGGTGTGAGTGTGACACCGGGATCACGACGGAGGAATAACAACGACTCGCCTCAGACAACTGCAGATCTTCTCCTAACATCTTCCCTGATCCGAGATAGTCAGCGAGAGAGTGAGAGATAAACGCAGAGAGAGATGATTTAGATTAATATCTATACCAAGAGTGTGCGCGCATGTGTGAGTGTGTGCGTCGGTGTGCGTTAGTATGCTTACTGGATACGAGAGGAGATGGCAAACGCTGACGAAAATGTGTTATTGTGCTTGTGAGACTCTAAAACGCAGACGTGAAGCGCAAAGTCGAAGTAGCTTTGTGGGCGGTTCTATGGCGCTGTTGCTATTATGACGGCGAGATAAATGAGCTTTGCGCCCGGCGCAAATCTAAAATGGGTTGGGCTGAAACCTGTAGGTGTGTTTTGGGCATAACGTGCAATAAACCAATGAGAGTGCCATCTCCCATCCCCTTTAAGAGCCAGCACATTTGACTTGACGAGTTGATATTTTGACAGCGCGTTTGCATTCCCCGCTGAGACAGACGCATGACCACATGAATTTAAAACTTCAAATGGCTCAGTTTATGGTCAAATAATAGGCCTAATTCACACATGGAATAGCGTTTTCTTCTACAACTTCAGAAACACTGTTTCGTCATGTAAATTGCGGCAAAAACAATGAACAATCTTGTCAATGAAGACATCATAATATTTAAATCAGGCTAATCGTTGGCATGTTTGTGCTGTGTATAGCCTACGTTTGTGTGTAAGCGTATGTTGCAGTTCCGACCTGCCATGGCACGTCAAAATAGCAACACCAACTGCGCTATCCACTAGTGCATTTAGACCAGGAATTTTTCGGTCAGTTGCGCAATTGGATTGGCGCAATGTTTAGATCGGTAAATAGCACCAAGTATCATTTGCGCCGGAACACGCCCCTGCTTTTCGCCAACACGCCTCTCCAGGTGCAAGTGTAGTGGCGCCTGGTTGCTGCGGGGGAAAATCATCTTTACACCAGGTGCAAACTAGCAACGATGCATGCGTTGGTGTAGAAAGTAAATTGCGCTGGGTGCAAGATAGGGCCCTCTGTGTGTTTGTGTGTGTGTGTGTGTGTGTGTACGTGTTGTGTGTGTGTGTACGTGTGAATTCTATTTTCATCTTGATCTCAGCTCTGGATACATTTTAGCTGTTACAAAACAAATATGGCTGCCGTCTCCCATCAGAGTGTTCCTGAGATGACTTATTTCTTTGCAACATGTTCCAATACCATAAAAGATTGCTCTTGGGTGAAGTGTGTGTGTGTGTGTGTGTGTGTGTGTGTGTGTGTGTGTGTGTGTGTGTGTGTGTGTGTGTGTGTGTGTGTGTGTGTGTGTGTGTGTGTGTGTGTGTGTGTGTGTGTGTGTGTGTGTGCCTGCCTGCAATTACAATGATTCATATGGTTTTCTGTCCTCTGCTGCCCTCCCCAGTGCCTTGGTCAGACCCCCCTTACTTCCCTGCCTCCATCCCACAAACCCTCCACCTATCCCTCCATCTCCCGCCGTCTGTCTCTCATTTTATTGCTCCAGCTAGCTCTCCTTCTATCCCTTCATCCATCCCTCCCTCTATCCCTCCTTCTCCGCCCCTTTCCCAGCGCGTGTACTGTTATGTTGGACCCTGCCTGGGACTACAAAGTGAGCCTTATGTGCTTATGAATCCTGTAGAGATATGGAAGTGCAGTTGCACTCGTTGTTTGTCAGTCCCCATAAGCACATAGCAAACTATTGGTCTCATAAATAACATTTGCTTGGAGATGCTTGTCAAGTTGAAAAAACAAAACAGCCACTTTGATGAACCCACTTGTGAAAATTGGATTTACGAATGGACTGAAACAAAAGTTTGTTTACTGTACGGAAAAGTTCTTGAATCTATGTTCATTGATATCACGGGGTGATCGGAAAATGTAAAAGTGAATCAATATTTTCAAACATTTTATATTCTACATAGATAAATAAACTGCCCATGCATGCTTCCCCATGTCATTTAGCCATGACTGCCCCGTCAGACACCGGTATAGAAGGTTATTCCTGCTGCTGTTTTGTTGGTGGTCAAGGATAATGACCTCTGGCCCCTAAGACTCAGATAACATTCCTTTCATGTTGAAGGATGAGCAAAAAAGACTGCTGCTTTGCCATAGGGAAATCAAAATGTCAAAAGCAATTTGCACAAGCCACTGCTGAATAAAGGGATTTATTGAGTTACTCCATCACAGATCAATTCTTAACCTAAATCAGGTCATACAAATTTTGATTTAATGACAGAACAGGTGCAGCAGACCTTCAGTGGTAGTCTATGCAGGGCGAATGCTAAGCTGACCCAATTCGTATTAGCTTTTGAAGTCCAATCGGACTATCTATGAATACAGAGCACATATTCTCCCAGGAAGTGATATTCTAGGAAAAATTGACAGAGAGAGGGAGATGCTTCAGGCTAAAGTTACTGCCAGATGGGTTAGGGGTGATAAAGCTGCAAGACGAAAATGGCTATTAACAATAATTATTTATTTAGTTGGTTATAAAACCGCACACACATTATAGGCAGATTATTGCTAAAACAAGCTAGCTAGCTAGTCATGTTTTTTGTGGGCGTGGCTTTGAAGGGTGGCCTGAAGGGTTGGGTACAATTTTTTCAGTTGGATATTTTCCAAACCAAGCTTTACACTGGCTGACTTCTCCAATGTTGCCTAACCTAGCTTTAAGGATTATAAGTTTCTATTTAAATAATGAAACTTGTATACAACACTTCTGTATTTGTTTCAAATGTATTGTAATTGCTATTGCAGAAATTAGATTACAATATAAGGATCTAATGGTTGCTATAACTCGCCTATGAATGTTTTGTTTCAAATGTGTTCTCTTAAAATCGTTACGAGCTCATCTGGGCCAAAGGCGCACAGTAAGACACCCAAGGCAATAACATCATTACAGAAAAATAATCCACACAGACACTGTGAACACTGATATAAATAACCGTTCCACTTGAATGGGTCTGCGGTACTCAACAGATTTAGAGAGCTAATAAAACAAAGTCCTCAGGCAGATATCTGAGTCTCACATGACAGCTCTGTCACTCTGACCCTCACAGCCACACCCATGTTGACCGCAATACTGTTTCTCACACACACACACACACACACACACACACACACACACACACACACACGCAAACACATGCACACACACACTCTCACACACACACACACACACTCACACTCACACACAAATTCAAACACATGCACGCATATACACACACACTCACACATAGGAATGGACTCCATGTGAGGTCTCTAATTTGCCCTGAAAATCACTGTCTCTCAGTTTGAAGTAAGGATGGAGTGTAGAAGTGACAGGGGGAGAGCTGGCTGTAAAACACATATGAAGGACAAAGGGGAGGCTTCACAACTGGGACAACGGGAAAAATGACAACCAGATTCCCATCAAGTGCCAATCAAAATTCTCTCCCATTCTCTCTCTCTCTCTCTCTCTCTCTCTCTCTCTCTCTCTCTCTCTCGATCTCTCTCTCTCTCTCTCTCTCTCTCTGTTGTTCTCCTTGACTATGTCCGTCCCTCAGCTGTCACCGCAATACTAATCAATCACAAGCAGAGCCTGCCCACACCCTCGGTAGTTTCATTAAATCTCTATTAATAACAATGAGATGCACTGCATTCATTCTCTCTAGTGCTCCTTGACACTCTCTCTCTCTCTCTCTCTCTCTCTCTCTCTCTCTCAATCTATCTCTCTTTTTCTATGTCGTCAACTTCAGCTTTCGTTTCTCGGTGACAACCTTCCAAGTAGATTTTTGCACCTCGTCCTCTCTTGCCAAACTTCAGTCCCTCTCTCTTCTTCTATGTCTATAGCCGTCTGTTCTTGGTGACAACTTCTCCCTTTGATTTTTTCCTCACTAGCCATCTCTCTCTCTCTCTCTCTCTCTCTCTCTCTCTCTCTCTCTCTCTCTCTCTCTCTCTCTCTCTCTCTCTCTCTCTCTCTTCTCCACATGCTCATCTTTTCTCGACAATCGACATAGATTTTTGTCTCTCTCTGACTCTCTCCTCCAATGGGATCACTTTTTGCTTTTGTTCACTGCTTATCGTTGTGAGCCGATGATTGTTTGGTCCCTGCTCACCCACATGCCGTGGTCCAATTATTGGTCATTCATTCGGCCAATTCATCAGCATTCCATTGAAACCCTTCCTGAAGAGGTGTGTGCCTCTGAGAGGCTGGGTGAGTGGATAAACATGGCCAATGAAGGTAGTCACAGTCACACGGCATGCCATTTATTTGTAGCGGACACTAATGCTGAACAATAAAGGTTTTGTTTACCATCAAAAGCCGCGCCAGTCCGCTAAACCAGCGTTTAGTTGGTCAAAAAAGTTGTCAAATCTCAAATCTGCCCATTTACTACAACTTCCTCAGGTAGTACATTTTAAAAAGCTAGCCTAGATTGGTGTTTAGAATAATTCATGTTTCCTTGTCAAATACAATTGAAAAACAATAATGCAGCCGTTATGAGGTGTGTACTTTCAAACACATTCTAAAGTCTTCTTTTCACCACCACATACTGTATTTGCCACCACCTATATGGACAACCACATGAATACAATAAATACAATAGACCATAAAGGCCTGTAGGCTAGAACCTATAAACGCTGGTGCTCCTTTTGTTTAGAGTTGCATTCAACGTCAGCCGTCATGTGGGTGGGGAAGGCTGGGAGGTCTCTGTTGCTCTCCACCCTGTGCATAACAGCCAGTAACTAAGCTGCCAACTCACCGGTGTACTCATTTACAGAAAAGACAGCGATGACAGCCTTCACTTATCTAAAGGGGGCCCAGAACTCATTCATAGCGACTTGTTTTTTCCCTCTTTAGCTATTTTTTTTTTTTTTTTGGTCCTTAACAATTGTCATGATTTTTGATGACTTTTTCCTCTAAATGTACTCTTGTGCTCTGAACCCTTGAGTACAGTATGTGAGACCATGATAGCAGCCACAGCTAGGGTACCATGTCTCTGCGTGTCCTTTGTTCCTCCTTGTGCTTGTGCTTGGCTTATAGCGTCTCGGAGCGCGGTGACGCTGCCTCCAAACGCTCACATCTCCTTCTTCTCTCTTTTATTTGTTTTATTTATTTTTATTTAATCCACGCTTCACGGTGTGTGAATCAATTAGATCACTCCTTGGGTATTGCATTCATTCATTCATTCCTTGGTACTGTCGGTCAGCTAACGTGGCGTGATCGTTCGACCATCAAGGCTGCTGCCATAGAGTTACCATGGCAATGGCTAGTCTGTTATGTAAGTAAGTAACGGCCACTGCGGAGAGAGCTGGTAGGCTGAAATGGAGCACGCAGGGAAAGATGAGTGAACAAACACACACACACACACACACATACTGCACATGCACACATACACACACACACACACACACACACACACACACACACACACACACACACACACACATTCTCATTTTGCTTAACAGCCAGTGGGAGAGTTAAAGTCATTATGGATCTCCCTCGTCAAAGTCAATGATCTTAAAGTACCAAGGTGATAACTCAGTACACACACAGCATGTCAACACTGACACACACAGCATGGGAATTTAGAACCCAGACGATGCAGCGATGGGAGATAGAAGGAGAATGTCTTCTTACTGATTTACTGTACCTTTAGCTTTAGCTACGTAAGACTCTCACATAATGAGGAGCTGCCGATCCCGGCAATGTGTTGTACCACAAAATCTCACATTTTCATGTTTGTCACACTACATTTGGTTTTAACTGGGATCAGGCGCCCAGTTCTGTTTTATTCTCATAAATGGTGGTTGTTGTTGCTGTTGAATATTTGTTCATTTGAAGTGTAACGAGAGAGAGAGATCTGTTATCTTGTCATTCGTTGGAGATGTTAAAAACAAGACTGGCTTGTTTTATCCTGGCAGCACTTTTGTTCACTCAAAGGATCAAAAAAAGAATCCCTGTCCATATTGTTTCTGATTTTTTTTCTTATTTAGTCAACATGTTGTCAAGAGACATCCACTGAGAATGTTGCTTTTTCAGATACATCTGTGATAAGGCAATTAAAATTCAATTTCATATACAAGCACTTACAGGCTTTTCTCTTCACCTCATCTTGTAGAACTTCTGTAGTCCCACAACCACAAACAAAAGTGTTTTTCTCCCTGTGGTAACTGGGGAAATATGCTTCTTGTCATACGAAGAACTTAGGCATACGTTAGACATTGCAGGGCCTCCAAAGATGACTTGTGTTCACAAGACATGACCTATACCATTTTATAGGTCAGAGCGTGTTTTATTCCGTGTCATTACGGCCAGAGTAATCCATCTATTTCTATAAGTGCATTTGCGTTCCTGTGTGTGTGTATGTGTGTAGGTGTGCAGTGTTTCCCACAGACCAGGTAGCAATGTGTGGTGCCCCACTGCAGGGTTGGCAACTTTTGTTTTTTGGTCGGAGTGAGACTCTGTAGAATCTTATAATGCTTACATTATAACCAGGGGTGGAGAGTGTTTGGTTGCGGTCGGGCAGGATTGTTGATGGAGGGGGGAGGAACGCAGGTGGGGAAACGCAGAAGTAGTACAAGATACACGTGTAGTTTTGTTTTGATGACCTGACGGTGAGTTACGCAAAAGCACTGTAGTGGCACAAGTGACGTTACGCATCGCTGATTGTGGGCGCACGTGCACGTGCAGGTACGGGATTACGGGCTGGCGGAGTTGTTGACGGGGGGGGTGGGGTGACAGCCGCAGCAATTTAGCACTCGTCCGAGCAACGAGAGATCTAACGGGTATTTTTCTTTTTTTGGCGTGACATTTGTTGCGTGTGCATGAGAGCGTGAGAAATTTCTACTTAAAAATCGCGTTAAAATAAAAATAAATTTAAAAAGCGGAATCAATTTGTGGCGCTCGTTGTTGAATCTGTGGCGCAGCGCCACACATTGGTCTGTGTATGGGAAACACTGGTGTGTGTATATGTCTATGTGTGTGTTCGCAATGAAACTATTCAATTTGTAACACTGGTTTTCAGGGATTTCTTTGAAAATTAAAAAAAACATTTTTGTCCCAACATTTCACGCAATTATATAAAAACATAATAAAATAACTTTTATTCAAAAGTTGTCAGTGTAGCACCGTCCCCAGTGGAACTTCAACTTAACACACAGGTAGAGGATCAAATGCCACAGAGATTTTTGTTTTAGCTTTTTTATTATTTTACACAGGGAAATTGTGGGTGGTGACATTTTGTGTTAAAATGTGACAATCCAACTCTTCTGTGAAGATATCAAGTTCCATGTCTTATTTGTTGGGTGTGCATTTCGACTGCGGTTCTGAGTCATACCCTCCTGTTTATCTCAGTCTCATCATTTCTGATCTGTTCTGTTGGCTCATCTCTCGGTCTGTCTGTTGGTGGGTTTTCTCTGCTTTCACGATGCGCTTCCTCTGATCTGGTCTGACCCTGGAGCACTCAAATTCTAGCCTTGTCACCAACTCTCAAAACAGCAGAACCGTTTTTCTAGCCCAGAAGATACCGATAAGAGAATATGTCCTAAATGAGAGTGACATGACTGTGAAAAGACTTGACGTTTTGGTTGATTTATATTGAAATGAGACTTGCCTCCCTGGCTATTGTAGACAAAATGCATTATATAAGCTGTCTTTCATGCTCATTTGCATTTCTTGATTGATTTTGGTGTGTGTGTGTGTGTGTGTGTGTGTGTGTGTGTGTGTGTGTGTGTGAGGAGAGACGGTCATTGTCAGATTGTGTGAGAATGCACAAACCGACTTGTAGCCCAGCTTAGTCCCCAGGGAAACTCTGAAACTAATAACCATCTGTCACTGTTTTGTAAAATGTATCAACATGTTTTATTGTTGCTTGGGAGATCCATGCAGCTTTGGCTGTCACCTTTAGAATTTCATATGTGGAAATTATTACTTTATTGGCTCGTGCCAAGGGAGGCTTTGGTGTCAATGTTTTGCTGTCCATCTCTGTGCCTGGGTTTTCAAGTGTCTGCAGTGTGTGGGGCTGACACACAGCTTTTTGGGGCTTTTCAGCCCCTTCTCCCTTCCTGTCTCTCTATCTGTCTGTCTGTCTGCCCGTCCTATCAATGTCACCCTCTCCATGTCCCTGTCCCTTGCCCTATCGTTGTCTCTGTCTCTGTCTCTCTCTCTCTTTCTCTCCTCTCTCTCTCTCTCTCTCTCTCTCTCTCTCTCCCCTTCCTCCCGCCGTCCCTCTCTTTGGCTCTCTATGTCTCTCTCCCTCCCTTTCCCTCCCTCCCTATGTATCTCCCCCCCCCCCGACTCTCTGTGTCTCTCTATCTCCCCCCCCCCTCTCTGACTCTGTGTCTCTCTATCTCCCCCCCCTCTCTGACTCTCTGTGTCTCTCTATCTCCCCCCCCCCTCTCTGACTCTGTGTCTCTCTATCTCCCCCCCCTCTCTGACTCTCTGTGTCTCTCTATCCCCCCCTCCCCCTCCCTCTCTGACTCTCTGTGTCTCTCTATCTCCCCCCTCCGGACCCAAATGACCGACCCAGTTAAATAAAAAAGCTGAAGGCAAGCAGAGGGTCCCCGTTGACTGCGGCTGTCCGTCCTCTCTGCGGCCATCACTCACAGGACCACAGCCCTGCGCCGGCAGGACGCGCACGTTCGCACTCACGCAGAAGCCTATTAATGCTCGCCGTAATGACTCTTACAGCCCGAGACTAGGGCTGCTGCTGGGGGTTGGGGATGGGGAGGGGGGGAGGTTTTGAAAGCTGGCCAACAGTGCACTCAAGAGGTGGAAAAGGAATACAACAATGGCGATTGAAAAATAATTCAAAGAAAAAAATATGCATGAATTATAAGTTTGTATAATTAAGGTTTGTCGTTATTGATATATATATATTTTTTTTAAGTTGATTGTATCTGACACGTGATCAAAGAAGACAGGGTTGGGTTTGTTGTTTGGGGGATTTTCTGCCATTGTGTTTTTATTAAATCACGAAGACTAATGTATTTATGTGTGTGTGTGTGTGTGTGTTTGTGTGTTTTTGTGCCTGTGTGTGTGTGTCTGTGCCTGTGCGCGTCTGTGTGTCTATCTGTATGTGTGTGTGTGTGTGCGTGTGTGTGTGTGTGTGTGTGTGTGTGTGTGTGTGTGTGTGCGTTTGTGTGTATTTGTGCACCTGTGTGTGTGTTTGTGTGTGTGTGTGTGTGTGTGTGTATCTGTATGTGTGTGTCTGTGTGTGTGTGTGTGTGCGTTTGTGTGCATTTGTACACCTGTGTGTGTGTGTGTGTGTGTGTGTGTGTGTGTGTGTGTCTGTGCGCGTCTGTGTGTGTCCCCCCCCCCCCCTCTTTGTGTCTCAGGATCCTGGAGCTGCAGCAGAACGGGGACATGGACCTGCTGAAGGTCAAGTGGTGGCCCCACGAGAGCCCGTGTGACCTGCTGGGCTCCGGGCAGGCCGGCAGGCAGCGGGGCAGCGCGCTGGACATCCACAGCTTCGCCGGGGTCTTCTGCGTGCTGGCGGCCGGCGTGGTGCTCTCCTGCCTCATCGCCATGGTGGAGAGCTGGTGGAGCCGCCGCAAGGGCTCCCGCGTGCCCTCCAAGGAGGTACGACGTGGGGGCTGGAGAGGGGAGGGGGGGAGGGCAAGGGGAGTGGAGTGGTCTGAGGGAGGGGAGGCTGGAGAGGGGAGGGGAGGGATGGGGAGGGGAGGCTGGAGAGGGGAGGGGGAGGGACAGGAGGGATGGGGGGTGGTGGTTGGAGAGGGGAGGGGAGGGACAGGAGGGATGGGGGGGGGGAGGTTGGAGAGGGGAGGGAGGGACGGGGGGGGGTGGTTGGAGAGGGGAGGGGAGGGATGGGGGGGGGGAGGTTGGAGAGGGGAGGGAGGGAGGTTGGCGAGGGGAGGGGAGGGGGGGGGTTGGAGAGGGGAGGGAGGTTGGAGCGGGGGAGGGTCTGAGGGAGGGAGGTGGAGTATAAGGGAGGCGGGGGGGGGAGGGAGGAGACAGATGGGGAGGGAGGGAGCGTGGGGTCGGGGGATTTGAGAGAGGGAAGCAGAAAGGGAGGGAGGAGAGAGGTGGGGAGGTAGGGAGGGGAGTATGAGGGGGAGTGGCACGAGAGAGAACCTCCTCCCTGGCTCCTCCATGCCGCTCCCCTTCCGGGGACTAGTTGATGCAAGGGGTGCACGGCTACTATTTGTGAAAGTGGGGAATACCACGCCTTGATCCAGGTTCAATTTCATCGGTGACCAATCACTGTAACTAGAGTTGCGAGACATATCGCCTAAACGGTACTGAGCTTCACGTTGGGGCGGAAAAAGAGATTGTATTGAGCGAACACAGGTACAGTCCAAACTGTGAAGGTCAAAGTTGCAAGGCAATACCCGGTCACTTGTGTACAAACAGCCCAATATAGAAGAAATACCCGCAGGGACCATGAACAAAAAACCTGTTAGCTGACAGTCTGGCTCAATAGAAAAAGCCTTTATACGGGCACCATGGAGGAAACACATTGGTAACACCCTGGGCTACAGCTTTTAACACGTGTCAATGTGATCATATGTGAAGAGAGACAGTTACCGCTGTATAAATGGGATTCTGGCCACTGGGGCACTTTTTCATTATGTTCCATATTCCATCACATTCATTCTCTCTTTATCCTATTTTCTACTCACTTCAACTGCTGCATCACACACATGCAACACACAACCGTCCATGTCCAGAATCGATGAGTGGCAATAAGACAAATGAGAGTTGTACTGAGAATGTACTGCAGGTAGCATTCATACATGAAGAGTATCTTATGGAAAGACAATTCCTCTTTTTGGCCTGCATGGATAATTGTTCAAAGGATAAGCTCAAAGGAAGACAATGTTGCTGATTTAATTTGAAGATTAAATAAGAGGATTTAATAAGAGGTCTTACGCCTTCATAATGTAGTTTACTGGTAAGGTTTTGTAGCGGGTTAAATCAACACACTTTCTGTTGTCTCTCCCTCTAATCTACTTAGTTACCCTTCATGCCTACTGGTCTGTTTACTGCAGATTAAGTAGTCATGTAAATAGCGTTCATTAAAACTGTGAAGATTTCACCAAAGCATGGCATATCTGTAATGCAAATCAGGCAACTGATGAACCAACACCAGTCTGATTATGTTGTTTATTTCTTGGGGGTTTTTACAGAGAGTTTTTTGCAGAGAGTTGAAGCAGCACGAATGAGCATAAGCCACAAATCCACAAATGCAAAGAAAAGAAAGTACTGAATACATGAAAAAGCCAAGTACTTTTGATCAGTCTGGTGCTTTTCCAGTGATGTAACTCCCATCATCATCAGAAAGTTCCCTTCCAGTTAATCATTGGCAATGGGTAGACTTGGAGTTAAGGTGTCAATTTGTTTCCATTTCCAAGTTCCATTTCAAAAGGAAACATAACGCAAGCTAAAGCAAGGAGAAGGTCACAACATGCCTAGTGAATTGTTTTAACCTTGAGGAAGAGAGGAAGCAAACTGAACTGAACAGAGCAGTCTGTCCCATTTCTATCCGTGCGGAAGAGGATTTTTCAGTTTTTCCCAATCTCTAATTTCAAGCTCCATTAAGGATGAAATAGACAAGACGGGAGAGGGTGCGTGTGACCCGCGCTGCTGCTGCTTGATCTGCCGGCAAATCAGAAAAGATTTCATGCTAAAGGGTGGATGGCCCGCACTGTTCCAAAGCAGGTGTTTGAAGTAGATACCCGGCTATATGCTCTCCCTCGTGAGAAGCCTTTAAGGTGGAGCTAGTGTTTGAACCGACGAGGGCTAAGACGATGACACAGAGACGGTGATCAACATATGGATGTCTGGACGATGGCAGATTTGGTTTATATTTTTCCTCATCGTCACAGCAGTTGAAGCTATATGACTAGGGTGATCGTCGTTTCTTTTATTTGTATTCATTTCCCAAAGGGGAATCTAAGACGTTTCATGGATCAGAATAGAGAGATTGTCGATTCATAAGAGTATATCACACGCACATGCACGCACGCACATGTGCACACACACACACACACACACACACACACACACACACTCTCTCTGTCTCTCTCTCATTTACTCACTCACTCACTCACAAACACAACATCAATCCATGACCCCCACACTACTCCTTCAGCAATAAAGTCTTCCTTAAAGGCTTTGATCAAGCAACGGTGACACGTTCCATATTGTTTGTCACACGCACACACACACACACACACACACACACAGATAACAGGGTCCCACCCCTCCCCTCCTCCCTCTCGCGGCCCCCCTGCTTGGCCAGCAGCTTTCATCTATCATTCAGGCCAGTGGGCCCCGTCTAGCACTAAGAGGCCCACAAAGGACCCCGCCTCCTCATCTTAAACCCCAGCCACGTCCAGCAGTAGCGCTGTTGAACCTGATAGGGTCATAACACTTGCCCCAGCTCTGCCCCCCCCCCCCCCCCCCATCATCTTCATTAGCCCCTGGGAGCCCCAGAACCCAGGCCATGCAGTTGAGTAGCCACTAGTTACCAGTGGGGGGGGGGGGGGGGGGGGCATTGATTTGATTTGGTGATGGTGTTAAAGGGCAGGGGGGGGGGGGGCGGCATTGATCTACAGACAGCCCAACGCGACCCGGTGTTTTGTGATGAGATACTAAATATGTATACGCTTTCTGGGCGGCGGGGGGGAGGCTGACTCTGCTCTACTGGTAGAGGCAGGTGGGGGAGTTAGTATTGATCTTTTTTTTTTTTTTTAAAGAAGCCTTGTGAATCTATTGCACACGGATTCAACAAAATGTCATGAATGGACAAAATGGGATTTAACCACAAACCTTGTAAACACTCGAACAAATGAGTGTCAATATCCAGAATCATATATTTATATATATATATATATTATATATATATGTATTATAGTAATGTTTGTATATATACAAGCGATCCAAAGCATACATGAACCTCCCTGAGCAGTCAGCCACGGCTAAGCCGTCTTCGATTAGCGCCGATCGCTGGCGTAGCATGCCGCCGCCGCCGCGGCGAGCCATGGGAGAGGGCTCAGTGGACCGCGGTCGTTTTTGATACTTGACCCCTGACGTTATTGGCCCCCCTCACGCGAGCGAGCACACCGCTAGCGTATGGCTCCCGACGGGATCTCCACTTGCCGGCAAAAAACCACCCCCTAACAGGATCTCTCATGTGGGGGATGGCTGATGGCAGATCGTTGCTTCCACAGGCATGGCAAGTGGGAGAGAGGCAGAGGGGACATGGGCAGGGGGGTACTGATCGATGCGGTGTTCAAAGGTCTCTGTGGACATTTTTTTTGAAGATATTTTGAAAACCAGAATGAAAGAACCATGTTTTTGCACAATGCCCCGTTGTGACAAGCAGCGGGGGGGGGGGTGTTTGAAGACGCAGCCCCTGCTGGGTGGGAGTTGTCCTCCTCAGGCAGGTGAACAGCAGTGAAACCTTCCCTGAAGACTTGAGAGAGGTGGTGTTCACGTTCTCTACACCAAAACAAAGGGCTTCATTTCCCAGCATCGATGACATTAAGCCAGTTCTCGACCCCATGTTGAAACACATACGCTGAATGCCCTTTAAAATGGCCCTATTTAGGTCACAGCTAAATGTATTGTGTTACCAACTGTCTAATATCAGTTATGTTGACATTTGGCATCATAATTCAGACTTGGATTTAGCACAGATACGTTATTGTTATTGATTGGTAACCATTTTCAATATACTGTTCCTCAAAGGGTAAATTATATCTGTCCTATCGAGAGACAATTATAATAAGTCACACGCACACACACACACACAAACATGCAATCACCATCATACATGCATGCACCTGCACTTTCAAGGGTCTTAATGGGGTCTTAAATGTCATATTGATATTATGGTTATCGTCCTTTGGATCATCAGTCCTAATAATGTGAATGCTTCCGCATTGTGTCAATTGTGTAAATCCATCAAACCACAAGCATGTTTCTGTTTGATTTCCTCATAACCCATGTTGCTATAGTTATCATTTGTTGTCTTTGTTCACTCCGGTGTTTTGAGTGTGCTTCATAATGCAAAGTGAGGCTCTTTTGAAAATGACTTAAAGAAATGTCAACACAACTAAATCAAACCATTGGAAGAAATGTTGTCAAGGGCACAGAAACGCATATAACACAAATAGTAAACACGAATCACACACAAACACATACCCACACGCACACACCAGTACCAACGCATACATGCCGATGCAACCACCCTCAGTTTTCCATATGATCATATTTCTAGCCTGCTGTATTTGTGTATAACAACAGCATAACTACGTGTTCAACATATCTCTTCTTCCCATGCATCCAACTGTGCTAATTTCACCTTTGAGACTGCATTTACTGTGGGCTGGCTGGCTCGTGTTTGTGTTTCGTTAAATGCTTAATGTAAGGCCGTTACCATTCAGCAACTCATCCACAGGAACAGTGACAACTGTGTTCAGTGCACCGTGCTCAATGTGCCAAATACATGTTAATAGGGGCGACGGGTGGTCCTGGTCTTCTTGCGCCTCAAAGCTTTAATAGTTGTCGTCTGTGCCTGGCTGATGTCAGGGTATGGGCGTTGGTTGTCCATAATACAGCATATCTGTTTAGAAAACGACCGTGGAGCCTCTAACACTGGTCTGGGAGCAGGCATACATTCCAACTCTGAAAAAAAAAATTTTTTTTTGGAATATTTGGATGAAACTTTTATGATTTGAAACTGCTTTCCCATGAGTGTTAGAGGCCCACCTGTTGCTTTTAAATGTTTGACTTCAGCTTTGTTAAGGAAAGGAAAGAGTTCTGTCAATGAAATTAATTTGGTAATATAACGCACTTAGGTTAATTCACACCTCAGGTTTCTATTCAGTGCCATTGTCAGAACTCTTGCTCTTTGCCAGCAGTTTTTGGGTCGTGTCTGACATGTACTTTATCGATTTAGAATGAGTACTCTGTTCTTTTAACAAAAGCTACATACTGTGATACACGACAAAGATTCCAATGTCAATGTTGTGTCCTGCTTCGTTCACGGCCGAACTACTCATTCTAACTCTGTAAAGAAACCCTCTCTGTCAATCTCTGTCACTACCCCGGGTTCTCCTGATGTCGATGGTGGGCAGTTTTTTTTCCCACTGTTTTGAAGATAAGCACTTAGTGTTGAGAGGGGTAGAGTGGCAGAGAGAAGGATAGAGAGAGCTTTGTAAACATCTACTGCCCTTGCAGGTATATGATGGATGTGCATGTCTGTGTGAGGACAGCACAGAGCAACTGGCTTGGAGTGTGTGCTGACTGACCGTCATGTCTCTTCTCTTACTCACCGTCCCCCCCTCCCCCCCTCCCCCTACCTGTCTGTCTGCCTTTTTTAATAAACCGCTCTCTCGCTCTCTATCTCTCTCGCTCTCTATCTCTCTCGCTCCCTCTCTCTCTCTTGCTCTCTCTCTCTCTCTCACTCCCCCTCCCCCCTCCAACCTTTCATCCGCCTGGCTCTTATCTCTGAATATCATCCCACATTTCTAACCATGTGATATCTGTTTGTTTGTATGTCTGTCTGTCTGTTTGTTTCTCTCTGTCTGTCTGTCTGTCTGTCTCTCTGTCTGTCTGTCTGTCCGTCTGCCTGCCCCTGTTCTTTTGCAACAAACAAACGTAACAAATGACTCGCCATCTTTGATTTACTTGCACTCACTCATCACTCATCACTCACTCACCCCCGTCGACACACACACACACACACACACACACACCTAAACACACACACACATACGCACACGCACACACACACACAGCAGACCCACGCCGAGGGTCCGTCCGCTAGGCAGGCCGCCGACTCGTGCCCGCACGCCCCCAACAGCGAGCACCACCTGTCCCTGGGGGGTCCGCATCACCACCAGACCTCCGTCCCTTCCGGAGGCACCGCCCAAAACTCCACCCGCTACCAGCCCCCGGCGTGCTGCGACCTGCCGTGCGCCCTGATCGTCCAGCGGGCCTACGAGCCCTCCAACGCCTCGGAGCTTGCCCCCAAAATGCGAATGACCACCTTCACCACCTCTCCGCCCACCCCAAGGTTATACATACAGTAGGGACGGCCCGGTGCAGCAGTCCAGATCAGGGATAGGTGTGTTTATTAAAAGAAAAAAAATAGGGGGATCAGAGAATGTCATACCTTTTTAGCCGTTTATGGTACAGTAGCGCTTTGTGTTCATCGTTATTGCGGGAATCCGTGTTAGTTTTTGCGTTGTTTTTGTCTTGTTCAAACTGTACGCAGTTTGGCCTTTTGGCCACAAGATGTCGCTATAGATCGCGCTTGATTGCAAGGGCTGCAACGTCTAATGAGACAAATAAAATAAATTACATTAATTTAATCATAATATAGAACAGTTTTCAGAAAACAGGTTATAACTTTGACCACACTTATAAAGCTATCTAATAGCCATCTACAAAACAGCCACGTATGAAGGAATATATTGTGAACCTAGCCTTAATATTAATCTATATCCATATATTTGTTATTAAAATTGATATTGGCCTACTTGTGTCCGAGCCCTCTCTGTAGCGTTATATAGTTTACGTTTTACTGAAAGGGGGTAGTAAGAACAAATTAATGTTTCTAAACAATGCCGTCCCTGTTCCTGTATTTGTGCGGCAAGCCCTTAGACCTTTTCTTTTTACTTAGCCTTATAGCCCCCAGTAGTTTGATCTGGAACACCAAATATACCTTTTCCCTTTACTTAGCCTTAGCCCCCAGTAGTTTGATATGGAACACCAAATATACCTTTTCCCTTTACTTAGCCTTAGCCCTTAGTAGTTTGATCCGGAACATACCTTTTCCCTTTACTTAGCCTTAGCCCCGAGTAGTTTGATATGAAACACCAAATCAACCTTTGGATGGATTAGCATCCATTTTTATTAGTTTAATTGACACACCTATCTTCCTCCCACTGTGACCTACGAATACACAGTGATTAGTGTATGTGTGTGGCACAACTTCAGCACAAAGGACAGTCCCCTCACGCCCCTCCCAACCCCCAACACCACCACCACCACCACGACTACCACACCCCCGTTTCCTCCCCCTCCTGGCAGTACCTGAGATGACCACCAGGGGGCACTCACTGAACTCTGAACTACATTTGAGCGGCCCAGACTCCCATCCAGCCCCCCCCCACACGACCAAAGGGTAGGGTCAACGGATTTGTTTTTTCACCTTAAACACTGTGCAATTGTCCTTTCAGCCCCTCTCCGCCCCAAAGTGAGAACCCCTTGATTTTGCACCAGAATGAGACCCCTCTCCCCTCACCCCCCCCCCCCCCCCATCTTCCGCTTTGTAACCCCCGCCCCGCAGTCCCCAGAACCAAGTTGTAAGTGTTGAGCCTTACATGCCCTGTGCTCCCACTTCCCATTCAATCCACACCAACCGAGACACTCACGCGCACACACACACACACACACACACTCGCACACAAACACACACACACTCACACACACCCACGCGCACGTGAATGTCACATGGTACACATGCAGGCACTTTGTCTGTGCGTGTGCCTGCCACCAACTCTTCCTCTCCTTCTTTCAATCCAAACATCCAAATCGGCTGGTTAAAAGTGAAAATAATCCACTCTCCACCAGCGCTACGATCCATGAGGTCACCTCACAAATCATTCATCCCAGACTGCAATCCTGTCCCTCACCCCCCCCTCCTACCCATCCCCTGTTGAACACTGGCATGACCCCACCCCCCGCCACTGAGTGTCACCCTCCTATAGACTGTATGGATAAGCACTGCCTAGAGTTGATGTCTTGTAGTAACTATAAGTGGCATAGTGTGTAAGCATAGTGTGTAAGAGAAGTATTAATAAGTTTGCTTAAAGTTTAAGCGTATTATAGAAGTAGAAATGAATGAATCCTCTGCCCAACAATATTTCTCCTCATTCGTTATATATATATATGTATATATACATATATATATATGTATATATAGATGATATAACAGTTGTAACAGTGATCTTGCATGTATAAAGCAATAGCTGAACGGTAACTCTTGACTGGCAGTAGGCCAATCACACGCCTCTCGCCGCATGGTCACAGTATTGGTTGTATTCCTCAGCTGCACTCCCTTACAGACCTAAGTGTGTGTGTGTGTGTGTGTGTGTTCTGTCAATATGCAAACTGCAGCTCAGAGTGTGCTTTTCTACCCCCCCCCCCCCCCCTTGCTTTCCACCACACCTCCATCCTGACTTCATCCATGTGTCACCTTTTTCCTTCCTCTTCTCTCACCTTCCTCATTTGGTTGTGATCGGACCTCCTCAAACCCCTCCTTTCACCAAATGGATGCCACCTCCTTCTTCTACTCCTCCTCTGTGGTATTATACACTTATTTTTGTTTTTTTCACCGCCACTGTATTCCGGACGTATGGACGATCTTCCCTGACGTTGAACGCATACCGCCGTTTCCATACTCTCTTCCTCTGTTTCTCCTCTCCCTCTTTTCCTAAACTAATCTCACGTGTCCCTCCTCATCTTCCTCCTGGTCCTCCCTCGACCTCCTCCTGGACCCCCTGCTGCCACCCCTCTCCTCCGCTGCTCTCCGGCGTTTGGCCTTCCTTTTCTCTTCCCCCCCTTAAAAAACACTCTCACCCAAATCTCTCTCCATCCCTCATCTTTTTTTCACAATCAACCCTCCACCGCTCCCCCCCCCCCCCCCCCCCCCCTGCCCTCCTCTCCTTCATTCCTCCTCTCCCCCTCTCCCTCCTCTCCCCCGTCACCCCCCCCCACCCCACCCCACCCTCCCACCCGCAGGACGATAAGGAGATCGACCTGGAGCACCTACACCGCCGGGTTAACAGCCTGTGCACCGACGACGAGAGCCCCCACAAGCAGTTCTCCACCTCTTCCATCGATCTGACGCCCCTGGACATGGACGCCCTGCCGGCGGCGCGCCAGGCCCTGGAGCAGATCAGCGACTTCCGCAACACGCACATCACCACCACCACCTTCATCCCCGAGCAGATCCAGACCCTGAGCCGCAGCCTCTCCGCCAAGGCCGCCGCCGGGTTCGCCGCGGGCTTCGGCGGCGGCGGCGGCGGCGGCGGCAGCGGCATGGGCGGCGGGGGGGGCATGATGCAGGACCACCGGACTGGCGGCGTGGGGCCCTTCAGGCAGAGGGCGCCCAACGGCGGCTTCTTCCGCAGCCCCATCAAGACTATGTCCTCCATCCCGTACCAGCCCACGGGGCCCGGGCCCAACTTTGGATACGGGAACGACCCAGACAGGGGCACCTCCATATAAGGGTAAGTAGGAAGAGGAAGAGGAGGGTTGTATAGGAGGAGAGGTGGGGGGGGGAGGAAGGGAAGAGGAGGAGGAGGAGAAAGGGAGGTGTTCTTGTAGAATCTTGTAGATGATAAGCAAACAAACTAGTAAGTAAAAAAAAATATTAAAAAACGGATATCATTCTGAATATAGATTTATGTAAATAGAAAACCCCTTTGTTTTGTCGGTGTCTGCTCGGGTGTTTTGAGGGTTGTTTGTTTTTGTACATCGAAAAAGGCGGGGCAATTCCACTAAGGCGGCGTTTCTGTCCACCTGCGTAAAAAGCTGGTGATGGGGGTGGTGTGTGTGTGTGCAGGGGGTGGGGTAGGGGAGGGGCTGTTGACCGGAACATTTGCTTTGTCGTCGTCTTTGTGGTTATTTGGGATTTACTTTAAATCGAGGGTCTGTGTGTTTGGGCTATGTGTTTTCTATTCTTTCGTCTTTTACGAGGACTACTTTAACGGAGATGTACTGAACTGACCCCCGCTACTGTCTTAACCCCGCCTCGGTGGTTAGGGCGTGCGCTACGACAGCAGGAAACAGTATCAACTGTTCCTACTAGATGGCCGACGTTGAGGGACTAAAACAGGGTGTCTCGGCTATTTGCCTAAATGAACCTAAAGTAGCGCAAACAGAGTTGAATAAGCTTGGAAGCAGTTGTTTGCTAGAAGCGTACACACATGAAGTTGTGAGTTGGGACATGCCTAAGTATGGCAACCAGCTATGGATCTTGAAGGGATGTGAGGGCAGTGCTCATTTGGAAGATCTGCCAATGTTTTCAATTCTACACTGTCTTTACATTGTCTGGGTAGTGCACCCAAACTCTTTTCAATCATTGGGACCGTTCCACCAGTATCTGTGATTCAAAATGTGTATTCATCCATGGGATAAAATGAAAAAGGCTGAAAACAACTAACACTTTCAGATCACTGGAGCGAACACTGTTTCGGTGAGCTGGTTTGGAATCAGTTTCAAACGCGACCACAGTGCAAACGTTCCTAACACTGTTGAGCCAGGACTTTTGTTGCCTCAGCCTGAAACTATTTCTGCCATTTTGACGCATCGGCCTGTAACTGTTTCCACCATTTGATGCTCATAAGTGCGATTGATTCTTCGTCAATCCCACTGCACTGTACCAGTGCTCACAGACCTGTAAGTGATTGTATGTAGATCAGATATTTCTTTTTTTTTCCCCTTTCACCTAAACTGTGCTGTCTGCTTTTCAAAGAAAGGTGAGATTATCCAATCAGAGTTCGAGAGAGAACTCTGATAAAAGACAAGATCAAAGACTTCAGAAAGCTAAAGCTTATTTTGCATCTTTCATTTTGTTTCTTTTTTTGGCGGGAAAAAAGTTTTTAATGCGTGGAATGTTTTATGGTCAGGAAGTACAAAAGAATAACATTGTTTTGGACTGCTAATTGTTTCATTTTTAGTTATTTTCTTCTAAGATATTTTTTTCAAAACTGCTTATTAAGGGGTCAAGTAGTCTCTTGTGTGGCATTCAGAGTTTTTCTTCTATTTTTGATGTTTCCGTTTGCTTTTTCTTTCTTTCCTTTACATTTTTTTCATGCTGCCATGGCTCAGAAGTTTTAATGAGATAGACGGTCCATTGTGTATCGTCATGTCATTACTCAAATCAGAGCATGGGCCACTAAAGTGGTGAAATGAAGCTGTATTTTGGTGGAGAAGGAACCATTCAGAAATAACTCGTGCAGGCCTTTTGTCAACAAGCTTGATGTATTAATTCTCCTCAGCTCTTTTTCAAATCACATTTTTCAGCCAGTCTGCAGTTGGAATCAGAGTAAGATTAAGCGCCATGGCACTGCGAGCTCAGTGGAAGGTCGCGGTCCCCAACGGGCCTTGAAGTTTCATCCTAACTGGCAGGTTCTGATGTCTTTCAACCAGTCCGAAATACACTTCTATTTCATGTGTCTAATGTTAAGGAAACTGTTTGTATAACTTATTTTTTAAAGTGCCAACTGATTAAAATCAAACCAATAAGGTGCATTTTAGGGATGGGGAGAGGGAGTAGTACATTAGAAACTGTAATCGACTGGGTGGGATGTGGGGAGGGAGGGGGTTGAACTGGTGAAAATGAGCCAAACCTTTTTTTTTTTTTTTTTCACTAACACTTTATTGATTATTGATAATGTTAGTGTTTTAGAACAAGTTTTCAGTTTGTTATCTTTATGAAGTAAAAATCGCAAAATGTCGTGCATAGAGTACTCAGTGAAGCTGCAGCGTTTTGGAGCATTTCCAGGCATTCTTACGTTATTAATAGGCTTCAGTGTGGCTCTTGAATGACAAATAGGACACAGACAACATTTTAAAGTTTTATTTCATATAAATGAGAGAGACGTTAATAAAAAAAAAATGTATATTTTACATGTCAATGCTATTTTTGTTTAACAAAAAAAGGAAAGGTTATATCATTATAAGCTTTAGAGTTAAGTTTAGATTTTAACGTTTACTCCTGCCCTGCCCAGAGTCAACTCAAACACAAATAGACTCTTCACGTCTCATCTCATCCAGAGTGCATTTTATGAGTTGCTGGCTAAATAACAAAAGAGTGGCAAGTTGATTAAAAAGATAGCATGCACAAACTTGCTCTTGCGCTATCCGTTAACATGTTTTTAATTTCAAACATAGAACATACAGGATTTACTTGATAATTTTCAAAAGCTTATGATGTACAGTATTTAATATAGGCCTATTTTGTTGTATGTGTTGCATATTATTCAAAAACTGAAACAACCGGAGCCCCTGTTACAAGTGGCAAAGCTTTCTGTGTATAATTTGTCTAATAAACAGGTTTTCTACAGTGGGATGGTATTTGTTTTTTTTTTTGCCAATCTGCTCCTGGCAGTCACCAAAAAGTCACATTGCTTTTTCCCAAGTTAAACGTCAGATTTGAATGTGAAAGCATTACAATCAATATTCTGCTGTTTTTCTGATACACTGTTAACTATTATAACCATACCTGTTTAATGATGTAACGGCAAGTTCTACTGCTCAGCATTTGTATGTGTGACCGACCACCGGACGCATCTGCTGTGCAGAATAGTGCGGGCTCCTCGTCCACAACCCAAAGGTAATGTCTACAAATGTGTATGTTTTGTTTTGTTTTTCACATGCTACAAGTGCAGTGCAGTGAGCTCTTTTGACTTTCAATTCCAGCGAACGACAGAGGGATGTGATGACTTTGTGTGGACCGACGCGGCTCTCACTAAAATGTAAGTTCAAACAAGTGCAAAGCCATTGTGTCGCCTTCACTCTTCAATATCACAACAAAGGCGCGTGCACCGCTGTTAACAGCTGGATATGAGCTCATGACCACTGCCCATGACGCTCGACACACAGAGTTGGGGGAATTCAATGAAGCAGTACGTTGTAGTTACAACACTTCACCATAGAGTGGCGCCAAGTAGCCTAGCATGGGCGTCGTGGTGTCCCTCTGTCCGCCTGTCCGTCTCAACTGTGCGTGCTTGGTGTTTGGCAGGAATTTAGAACGTGTCTTCATGGGGAACAGAAAATGGCTTCTTTGGTTTAGCTGTGTATAATTGTCCAACATTTAGTGACACTATGCTTCAGTTAAATTTTGTAGAGTGTAGAGTGTACAGCAGGCCTAGACCATCCGACAGACTTTAGGCCTACCAGACTTCACATAGATATGAATAAATATCCAGTTATAGCTACATGCTCAGCCATGTATGACCATCATCAAGTCCCAGTCCAGACCCTGCCTCGTCCTCTCCCTCTCGTGCGCCCTGTTGCCCGGGAGACAGGAATGGGCGCAGCAGCACGCAGACTCCTCTCGCGCGGCGGAATGGAAGCCCCCACGGGGACACATTTTGTGCCCCTCTCCCAAAGAGTCCCCCTGGCGTGACCAATGGGACATAGTCGCCATTGTCACTACGACACTTTAATAATCGCAACTTACAATATCCAACCTGTTGTTAGCTTCAGGAGCCCAGTGGAGCGGGTTGGATGTTGAGTTGTAGGTGGGGAGGGAGGGTGGGGGGGCGCTAGGCGCCAGACCACTAGCCTACAAGACGTCCCGATGATGAATACATGAATAAAAATTGAAAAGATAAATGCACGGTATATTTTTAGGAATGTAAGGTTGTCTTTTTATTGTCTTGTGGAACCTCTTTAAGTGGCGCAGGTTGGATATCGGGGTCTGAACTCCGAACATAAATAGGCTAGAAAGTTTAAGCGGAGGCTTTTAAAACGTGTTGGCCTAATTATTTTTTACAATGGAGGCCTACTCTCTTAATTAATTATTTGAAAAATCTACGGAAAGGATCCATCTTTGGTGCATTCTTTTTCTCAGATAAGTGGCCGAGATGGCGCTGCTGAACATATGCCGCATCTTATCATAGGTTCGCCGCAATCAAGCAGAAAGTGTCCCGTCAAGAGTCCATGCGCCCTGATTGGCAGGTTACCTTTAAATAGTGTTCCACTACACTTTGATCAGCCTCCTAACATACCTAACATGTCACAGTGTTTGCTTGTATAACTCCTTGTCTGGGAACCTAACAACATTTATATCTTTATTTTATTTTATTTTAATTTCTTATTTTATTCATTCGTTTATTTTATTGAATATATTTATTATTATATTTATGCATTTATTCCCCTGACTGCTCTCTACCTTGTCTTGAATTATTCTAAGTTGCTGCAGTGGCCCTCCGCTGGTGTCAGTGGCCCATAGGATACACTGCTGCGCGCCAGTCAGCCCCCTGCTCATATTCCCGATCCCTGTGAAGCCCTTTTTTGCGATAGGGCGTTCCGTGGGACGGATCAAAGGGTTGGGAGTGTGTAGAAAAGAGAAATGGAAACTGGATATGGTCTTAGCATTCATAGAATAGAGGGAAACGGTGAATTGACAATGAGCGCGCGAGCCCCGCAGGAGCCGCACGGTTCTGTGGGGCAAACTCTTTGCGCCCCAGGTTCTGAGGTGGACGCGCAGCGCGCCCTGCAGTGCGCTGCCAGTTTGGGACTTTTGCACTATTTTGCACCGCGCATAGTGTTAAAATGGCCATGGTATTGTCCGATACGAATCGATGTGTTCATAATTGTCATATTTCAATAGGCCGTCCCAGCCAGGGCACTCCTACTAGGCTTGCTTGCTTACTGGCTGGACGAAGGATAACACTGCAAATGTTCAGGATTATTTGAATGTTAAGTTCAGTTTTATGTTGCAGGCAATCCTTATACTGTGTATATAATGGGGTGAAAGCAGGAACATTTTAAATGTGTGTGTGTGTGGGGGGGGGGGGGGGGGGGTGGATATGGAAAACACTTGCATCCATCAATGAAAAGGAACCCTTTCTTTCTTTCTTCTTTTCCCCATTCTGTTTTTGTTGTGTGGCTTGACGGCGCGCACGCGTGCAGACAGGTAGGCAGCATCCACGGTTGTTGCGGGTCTCGCGCCGTCCACGCTCCTCACCTCCGGCGCCTCGCCACCCCCCCACGTGCGTCCTGGGGGAGGGTCCACTTACCTCCCCACCCGTTAAACACTCCTTAAACCCTAGCGTCATTATAAACAGTCGTGTTTCGCGGAGACAATCCCCCTCTCTCTCGGGTTTAACGCGACATCTCATTGGACGTTTACACGCGACCAGGGCGGGGAGGGGGGGCTCTTAGGCGCGTGCCGCTTTTTAAACCGACGCTGCACCTTGAGACATTAAGGAGTCCCGCACGCGACCGGCATTCACAGTGCATGCTTATAGCACAGCGCGAGAAACTAGTCTCTCCAAAAACACGATTTCAACAGAGTTTTCTCACGAATCCATTGCGTCTGTCTCTGGGATTTTTGCGGGGGTGAAAACAATGGAAGTTTTAAACATGGAAGATTGGAGCAAAGACGCGCAGTACATGGGGGTGCTTGAGACACGGCAACAGCACCCAAGCTTTATGGGGAAGGGAGGGGAGCAGCTGCAGCCCCAGCGCGAGGACAACTGCAACCCAAGCAGCCTGACGCTCGTGGACAGTGGCAGCGACCCACGCGCCTGGCTGGCTCCGCTGCAGCCTTCTGTCACCTGCGCGGCACACGCCGCCTCCCCTGACTACCTGCCGCCCTCGCCCTGTCCCAGCTCCGGCTCCTATCAAGGTAAGAGCATCCCTTCAGAAACTCATTCAGGGACAAACGTTTTGAAAGGAAGTTGCTAAAGTTATTATGGGCGATTACGGTCCATCGTGTTTACTTGGACATGCGATGTGCTTTTTGCGTTATTTGTTTTGCGCATTGGCGTATAACTTTATGTGGAGACTATCTGTTCTCTGTGAACTTATATGTTGTATTTTTTTTTTTCAGACAGCGGCTCTCCGGCCTCATCGGGACACTCCAGCCCGCCGAGCTACAGAAGAGCCGCCCAAAATCTCAGCTCGCTCAAGGTCCGAGAGCTGTGTCGGCTGAACGGCTCACTCGGCTGCTCCGACGAGGCCGACGGCGACAGACAGCGAGCCCCGTCCGGCAGACCTGCGAACGGGGTCCACAAACAGAGACGCGTGGCCGCCAACGCCAGGGAGAGGCGGCGGATGCACGGGCTCAATTACGCCTTCGACGAACTTCGAAGGGTCATCCCGGCCTTCGACAACGACAAGAAACTGTCCAAATATGAAACTTTACAAATGGCACAGATTTACATCAACGCCCTGGCGGATCTGCTGGAAGGTCCGGTTGCAGCTGCAAAGGACACTGGCGTGTCCAACAGCGCTTCGAAGGTGCCCTCGTCAAACCCCGGCATCGACAAGGCGAAGGACGCGACGCCGCAGACCTCTGCGTCCTGCAAACGGGCCGCCGGTGGGTCTGTGGTGGCCACCGGCTTGCCTGTGCAGATCAACGTTCAGCTCCCCATGCGCTCGTCTTTTGACGACGGTGACCTCTCAGCCATGATCGAAGAGGCGATGTGTTTCCCCTCGACGTCCGCCTCGCCCTCCTCTTCGTCGTCCGGTCCGGGGGGGCATGCCGCGGGGTCCGTGAAGAACGGGGGGAAAGAGTCCCCGAGGAGCGACGGAGAGTTTTCTCCACATTCACAGTTCAGCGACTCGGATGAAATGCATATGGAGCTTCACTCCAGTGAGGAGGACGATCTCACCCATCACACTGTTTCCTTCTGAAATAACACGAACTATAAGCTGTTTTTTCAAATTGTGATTTATCATTCAAAGGTTTATTCAAACAAATACAAAAGGTGTCAATTCGGCCTGCTGGCTTTGTGGGTTGGTAAGACCTCAAGAGCATTTCTAAGATCATTAATACATTTCTTAAAGGTTAAAAGTCATTTTTATAATAAAAAAGAAACAATTTTATAAACAATTTTATCAACTCAAATAGCTTCAAGATGAGTTCATGTCGCAAATAGGCTACTTAATTTGGTTCTGCCAATAGAGTTGTATCCTCCCGTTTCCATGGGGACGTGGTCGAGAGACCCCTCTGCCATGTCGCGTGCAGCACTGCCACGGGCATCTTCCACGTCACTCCGACCAAAACCTGTCTTCCTCAAATTTGATTATTTCTTAAATTTTATAACGTACTTTATTTGCATTTTTATATACATATAAGCCTCTGGCCTAGGTTTATGCTCATTTTTTATTTGATTATATAAATAGTTACTTCTGTATAGGCCAGTTTAGCAACTTCTAAAGTTCATGCAGTGCACTTTATAATATACGAGCCAGAGGCTTGCGAAACCCGAATTGTTGTGTTCAGACCTAAAAATATATTGTTTTTTTCTTTGCTAGTGTAGGAATGCCAATTTAATACCATTAGCCTATTTAATGTAGCCATTGTTGTCTATAGCATCCTTTTTTGTATTTTTGTTTATGGCTGCTCAATTAAACATGTTCATTTGCCTTCCACGAAGAAGAGAATGGGCATATATTTATTGTTTTATTGTCTTTCGTTTTTCTTCTTTTTTGGGGAAATAATGTAATAGATGATCAAATACTAGTCTTTTGCCACTCATTGTCCATGTTGTTTTGATTTTAAAATTAAACAAGAAAATTGAAAGTCGAATTGTATCTCTTCTTATTTGATTTACTGGTTCATTCATTAATTGAGCTATACCACACCTCTCCTTTATAAGTGTCCTTTCATTTTCTTCCCTTAATCATAGTCTATTATTATAAAAGGTATATTTTAAAGGTTATTAACTAATTACCCATGAACAATATGAACAATCTAAACGTATAATAATAGGGTTAGGCTAAAAAACGAAAGACCTACTTGTAAAAATATATATAATAGCAGTACTAATAGCAAAGGTTTAAACCTTTGCTATTAGTCTATCATTAATAAAATATTATTATTTGAAATAGTAGCCTAGCCTATGCTGCGGAAGAAGTATTATCAGTATTTGATATTATAAGCCTATTACTGTTAATTATTGAAAAAGAAAAGCGTCATAGTAGCTTAAAAATGCGTTTAATAAATAATGTAATCTATTATAAGGATGTTATTATCCAAAATAAAAATGTTATAATAAAAGCCTAATAGGCCTATTACATAGGCCTCTAATAGTTTTTCTCCAGTTCTTTACTATTAATAGGCCTTCCATCTGATTATTTTCTCATAAGATAATGTGAAACAGTTAAACAAGTTTTATTGTTTTTAAATAATCAAATACATCATTCACTCCTCTACTGCATGCTATTAAACACAACAGCATCAATTCTGTCCAACACGCGCTCGCTTCCCGTATGTTGTTGATGCGCTGCAGCACTGCTTCCAGGAATCCGCCAGGATCATCTTAATAAAACAAAAACAACTGTATAAAGCGACTTCATAGCAAACCCCGTATAGCATATCAAATCCATTCAACTGTCCCTTGAGACACACCTAACTTTTTTATTTCCTTAAAAAGTTTTCCTTTTTTTTCCATTCAACCCATTTGCCAAATAGTGGGTCTGATAATGAGGAGCGTGCGTTAATGTCAGCTCATTGTGGCCGGGCTCGTGGGCCGAGGTATTGGATGGCCGCGCTAAAGCACGCGCTGTCAGCTGGTGAGCGCTCGCGGGTTCCCCACCGTGTCCCCGAGGACCCATCCCGAGAGAGAACACACTTTCTCAAGTCAAAAGACCTGCATGACACACACCACGTCTGTCCACCTCTTTTCTACCCCGTTCTCTTTCTTTCTTTGTGCCTACTTTGCTCTAACTCACACGCGCGCACACGTGTGCGCAGATTCCTCTTCGTTAAGTTCGAAGCACCTGCCGCGTGACTCATGGCGCGTGAGTAACATTTAGCGACCTATACGTGCAATTTATGTCAAAAGGTAAATTATAGGCTTGACTACCAGACTTACATAGTAAAGGGTGAGGTATAACTATGTAGAATTAAGTTATTTATTGCACTGCTACCTGTTTAACTGATTGTGTGCCACCACCGCTTGGGTTGACCAATCAGAAGGCATGTTAGCTCCCCGTGTTAGCCTCCTGGCAGAGAAGTCATTGAATAATAGGGAATGTATTGCGCTCGCTGCTGTGTTCAATTATTTAACGAATTTATGCAAGCAAGCAGAGGTATCTGAATATATAGACGCCATCTGCAGGCTATGAGTACGTGACTCGGGTGACGGGCTGCGATCGCCGGTGATCAGGTTTCCGGTTGTTTGTGCGCGAATCGAATTGCGACGTGTTTTAATTGCAATTACAGGCGAAATGTGAAGTAGCTTAATACACTTAGAAGCACATTCGCCGTATATTTACTGTGCCATATTAGGCGTATGCTAGTTTCTTTGCAGGTATAAGCCTACATTTATTAACTTTTAAAAATGAATGTAGGACAATGAAGAATAGTTCATACACTTTGTTTTAGTTTTATATTATTTTCTTGCGTATTTTGATTTAGGCCTACTGTAGCCTATACTTTCTTTTTTGGGATATCCTAAATGGAGATAGGCTAGACTAGGCCTACATAAAGGAATTTACATTTTTCGTAAAACAAAAAAGCACTGTAGGCCTATAGCAATGGAAATGGCAATGGAAAAAAAAAAAACTTTTTTTTCCCCATCAAGCATCGCCGTCGGTTCTTAGGCCATGCCATCACTTCATTAGGTGGAAGTCAGTTTAAACGAATACAAACAATAAAACCCGCTTCCCAGAATGTTTGAATAATCGCGCTGTAACCTATCGCAACGGGGAGGAGTAAAAGTGTGTTTTCAACAGGTGGGATGCTAAACGGGATGAGGTTTCACTCGCATTAATTATTCAGCGGCAGTTGTTATGAAAAATAAGAGCCGCCCGGGCGCTGTGCCTCGCTCATGTGGAGCTGGAGGGGCGTAAAGAAAGGACTTGAGATGCAGCGACTAGATGTGCTCTTACAAAAAAAACAACTTAGCTCAACCAACAAGTACTCCGTTTTCAACCAGAAATATATTCTACCCAATGACTTTTACCGCAGGTGTTGCTTGCATGTTATACAGGCCTACAATACTATCGTCTGCAATTTGATAAATCGTTCCATCTGTTAGGGAAACGAAATAACTTTGAAAATCTGCAAAATGATAGATTTAATTGCATGTGTTCCACCTGTACGAATTTGCATCTGCTTATCAAAACCACATTTATGCAATAATTGCATTAAAAATGCAATACTATTTTTCTAAATTAATTATTTGGAATACATGTCGATCAGTAATGAGCACTAACCTTCATGCCTCGTCTGATTCTGTTAAAAAACATGTGAATATATGTTTCTCTAAAACATGTTAATGCATGTTTCTATTAAAACATGGTAATATATGTTTCTGACAATGTATTCATGCATGTGAATTCCATGGCATGTTTTGGCTGAATAGAAAGACCCTTGCATTTTGTATGAGATATTGGGAGCGGAGCTGTGGGCTGTCTAAAAAAGCCACAGGTCTCTCGGGGGATCCAGAACAAAAGGCAGAACTGGGCCACAGTTTCCATCTGCTGCCTCAGAGTAAGAGAAGGAGGAGCGAGCGAGACTGAGAGAGAGAGAGAGACAGAGGACAGAGAGAGAGCGAGAGAGAGCGAGAGAGAGAGAAAGAGACAGAGGACAGAGAGAGAGAGGGACAGAGGGAGAGAGAGAGAGACAGAGGACAGAGAGAGAGCGAGGGAGAGAGAGTGAGAGGGAGGTAGAGCGACACCAAGGGAGAGCCATAGCGACAGAGAGCAGGGTTAACGAGCGAGGACACTTGTGGACAGATCATGGCGAGGATGAGATGACCCAAAGAAAGGGAGAGAAAGAAAAACTGCCGTAAGTAACAGGGATCAGAATTTGTTCCACCGGACCAGACACTCAGTTTGGGTCTCTGCCTTTCTCACGTGCTCTCTCCTTCTACCTCTCTTTCTGTCCCCAGATGGAAATAAAGAAACAACATTAAAAGCAGCAAAATAAAAGGCTGAGAAGCTGAGAGAAAGAAAGAAAGAAAGAAGAAAGGAAAGCAGAAACTGTTTTAAAACGTATACAGAGTTGAGGCCTACCTCAGATGTTCTGGACATTTGTTCCAGATACGAGGCACAGAGACACACCCCCACAAACCTCTTATAGCCTTCAGGCCAATCAACAGACCTCCCCATTAGACACACACAAACCCGACACAGTGTGGCTCAATGAGCACCTGTTGCAGAGTGTGCCCCGTCCCCATACAAGGAGGCACTGCTGTTCAATAAGAAGGAGAGTTTGGGTCTGGCTGGAGGCTGGTGTGTCCGGGTGTGTGTGCTTATCTTCTCCACTGTTGTTCGCTGAAGTTCTGTATTGTTTTGTTTTGTGTTTTGTTTTGAATATTTAATGAGTTGTTTGTTTTGTTTTTACTTGTGGAGTTACATTCTACGTGAATGTACGTGAATGTTACTCCATAATGTAACTCCATAACTTAAATAACTCCATAAGTTATTTACAAAACAAACAACTCATAAATAAATAAAATATTCAAAACAAAACACAAAAAAAACAATACAGAACTTCAGCGAACAACAGTGGACGTCATGTCCACTAGATGTGTATTTACTGATAGGACTGTTGTGGAATGTATTGATGTTGTTTTAGCTATGTAGCCTGGGAATCAGACAAATCTGTAAGCTCATGTTTTATCTGCTCTAGGATATCTAGGTTATATATAATAGGTATAATAGTAATACGGGGCGGGTTTAAGACTGTACAGAGGAGTGCCCTACTGGAGCCCTGTTGAGGCATAAACAACCAAGATGGCTGCTATACCAAAAAGTGTGACCATGTGTCACACTTTTTGGTTCTCTGATTGGTTGTAGGTCGAGCCAGTTGCGTCCAGAGCATTTTGGTCCACGGCCATTGATAACGCCCCTTGGAGATTGAAACTGAACTGAGGGGTTCCAGGCTAATACGTATTTGCGAATCGGTCTGGTTCTGTCAGGCTAGTATGTATGTATTTACTGGTTAAAATATCAGTAGGAAAAATGCATTTATGATAAATGCAAATTAATGATCCAATAATTTAAAAAAATCTCATAAGCAGTGACTTTTAAAAAGATCAGTAAAGATCCTGCACAATTTCCAATCACTGACGGTTTCATTTGTTTTTCAGTGGTTGCAGTGGCTGACAGTGGTAGTAATGTTGGCTGGCAGTGTTCCTTAATCTAAATCCAACTTGATAGGCATCGCTGAAGCAACGTGGCATATTATCAAGAACAGACAACAAAAGAGTGAAAACCTGAATACTGAATATCAATCATTTTAATTTTCATCATTGTGTGGACTGTGCCGCCAACAATCATTGGTGATAGTTCTGTATGATCATAGGAATGTCCTGGGGCTCAAGGCTTTATAGTTACGGTTCAAAGGGAGTGTGTGGTTTAACTATTTTGACAAAATACATCCTGTGGGGTAATATCAACCATCCCAGCCCTTAAAGCGCACACACACATGCACACGCACTCATACACACATGCACACACACACATGCACGTGTGAGTGTGTACGTATACACACTCACACACGCATACGCACGCAGCAGGCGCACACCTATGCACACACACACACACACTCACACATATTTTTTCATCATCCTTATTCATATTTTAAACTATACTATTAAACCAGTATAGAGAAAACTTTATT
>NC_140275.1:17044873-17049873 GCF_964030765.1 Micromesistius poutassou | reverse complement strand
GCTGCTCTCCCTGCAGGAGGTGTGGGACGGACGCGCAGCAGGCAGCCCCCCCTCTCTGAAGCCACAGGCACATGCATACACACACCTGCGTACACGCGCACACACACACACACACACACACACACACACACACACACACAAAAAGACACAAACATTCATGAATAAACATAAATACAGATACACACAACATCTCTTGTCCCCCATCTCTGTCTGTCTCTGTCTCTTTCTCCCTCTGGTCGATTCGATTCCACCAGAAGGCATTATTACAGTGTACGATGGAGTTGAATTTATAACACACAGGAGTTCCACCACGTAGGAAGCAGACCAATGCACACACAAGAGACACACGCTGAAAACAAGTGCTGGTGTTTGTTGCAACATTATCTTGTAAGATCATGGAAATACAAAAGTGCGCTATCAAATATAATTACTATGAACAACATAATAAATATAATATCGATATCAAGAATAAAAGGGAACCAAACCTGGAGCAGATTAAATAGGACACAGAGAGACACAAGATTCCTTTGATGTGTTTGAAGACAAAGTCAAAACATTTGGCGATGAAAGTGTTATTACCTGTTATGGCTATTTTTATAAATGTATTAATTTATTTAGTAACTTATTTAGCTATTTATGTGTATTTATTCATTATTAGTTATTTATTAATCTCTCATTATTTATAATAACTTTATTATGTAGTGTACACTACAATTACAAGTCGCAATGTGAATTTCACGACATGCACTCGTGCCCAGACGTCTAGTGATATACAATTAAAGTACATTCAAATAAATAAAAAAATAATAATAATAATTGGTGGATGACACAGGCGTCTTCCACTTGACATGGTCAAGAGCTGTGATGTTATTCTGGAGTGGTCTTCACAGAAACACAAACACACACACACACACACACATGCACAGAAACACAGACACATACACAGACATGCACACACACACACACACACACACACACACACATTGACACACACACATGCATAAAGACAAAGCATTTCATGGTTAACTTTACCTTACTTTTTCTTAGTTAATAATACAAACATGCTTCTCCTATATCGGCAGTTTTACAACAGCATGTGATCTTAATTTTAGACTGCTGTTTAAAAAAGTAATTGAGTGTATCATTGTTAGTGTCCTTTGAATGGATTAATTTCTCTCTATTTGTGTGTATATCCAAACACAGCTATGTGTTGACAATACCCTGGGGGCGTATTTAACAGTAATGAGGTTCTTACAGACACAAGACCCCAGCAGGATAACACAGCTAATATAGCGAAACACTTCCTAGCGCTGTAATGGATTAGCCGCTCTCTCTGCAGGCCAACACAAACATCTCCACAATGGCCCCTGGAATGACTTATAGTAGGATCATTCTCACATTCCATTCCACCTGTTGCGGTAGAAAAATACAAATAAAACACCGGGTTGTGTATCACCTCTGGGAGAACATATAGAAGCTCATACCACCAAGCTGTTCTTTTTCCTTTCTTCCACTGGGTTTGGGATCAGCTTCTCTTTGTCTATTTGAACTGCAATTATTTTATAGAAGTGGGCAAGCTCTTTGAGAATGTAATGTAAAGTGATGAAGAGTTAAGCCTTTATTTAGAATTGCTGCACCCAACAATCACATGCTTGGTTTCAAACCCCTGAATAATTCCGTAAAAATCAAAAATGACAACGGATGATTTGGTTGTTTTTGGTCACAAACGGCTTTCCTTTTTTGTGGTCAAACGCGGGAAATTTTTCAGCTCGCTGACTCTTGTTTGTTTATGGATGATTTAGCCGTCCTTATCTCCCCCCCCTCCTCCCAGATTAGTGGGGCGATCTGCCTTGTCTTCACACTGCTGAGTCCAATCCACATCCTCTGCACCAGGGGGGTGCTCCCATGGAGATCAGTGACGCCTCACTGACCACATCAATCAATCATTCTCCCTCTGACTCCTTCTCTCGCCATGTCTCCCTTTGTCTCGCTCCCCCTGTCTCCGTCTCCATATATTCCTGTCTCGCCTACATGACTTCCATATTTGTCTCATCACACTTTCCACTTTCCCACACATGACATGGGACCTTCTTTCTATGTAAAACATAGTCACTGCGTTGCTTTTTGGTCCAAAGAAAATCTTTGGTTCCACTTCATCTTAATGGTACTTCCTGGAGGCGGACATGTTTAAAAATATATATTTTCTTAAATGCTATGTGCTTATGGGCCATATAGCAGATGTTCATAAATAAGCCAAGCTCATTGTTTATAGATTTTAATGACACCTGGCATTTCTAACTAATCAAATTATTGATGGAATCCATTCATATGGATTCAATTTTCATGTCTCCCATCACAAATGTTCCATGAAGTTAATCCATCAAAAATGTCCGACCATATTGTCTTCATAACGAGGGCAGCAGTAGGCAAGTCCATACGAGACCTTAAATGACAAAGAAGTTGGGTTTTACTTGCGCTGCCATTACTGGAAATGGAATGGTGTTTTGTTCATGTATTGCCCTCCTGGGAGGTGATTAACACTGACTCACAACTGAGCCTATCGTTTTGCGTGATCTTCCCCCATTATTAATTTAAATGATGGTCTTTCAGAATTTTTGAGAAAAGGAAATCTAGACTTCTTCCTATTTGTTTGAAAATGATGGAAAAGTTTGGGTTATGAGGATATTTGAGCGTATTCACTGGACTCTTTTGGACACCCAATATCATTGTTAAGTAATTTCATTTCTCAACATGCTTTTATTTTCTGAAAGCTACAATATTGCCCAATGCTTACTGCTTTGCAAACTCTCAAACAACTGTAGATCTAGATTGAACGAGGAACCGGCCATTCCTATACATAACGAACAACAAAAATACTCCAAACAACAGCTTTAATCTTTCCTCTCTGTCTGGCCCTCGAAAACTGGCGGCTGTTGAAACTATTCTTTATGAAAACGATCATATTACCTGGCTTTTTGTCCTGTGTCTGTCTGTTTGATTAAGCCAGGGATAAATGTGCAGAGTGCACCTAATGCCCCGGTACACAGTATTGGGACAGCTATTGTCCCGAGGCCAACAAAAGTCCAACACCATAAAAAAAATAAAAACCCTCACCATACACCTTCCTCTCTTTCTCCTCCTCCTCCTCCTCCTCTTCCTCCTCCTCCTCCTCCTCCTCCTCCTCCTCCTCACCATACACCTTCCTCTCTTTCTCCTCCACCTCCTCCTCCCCCTCACCATACACCTTCCTCTCTTTCTCCTCCACCTCCTCCTCCTCCTCACCATACACCTTCCTCTCTTTCTCCTCCACCTCCTCCTCCTCCTCACCATACACCTTCCTCTCTTTCTCCTCCTCTCTGCTCTCCTCAACCTCTTCCCTCCTCCTCCTCCTCCTCCCCCTCACCACACACCTTCCTCTCTTTCTCCCTCTCCTCCTCTCTGCTCTCCACAACCTCTTCCCCTCCTCCTCCTCCTCTTTTGACTCGTTCCACCTCTCCTCCTCCGCTGCTGCTCCCCCGCTTTTTGCCCTTTCCCTCCCCTTGTGTTTGCCTCCCCTCTTCTCTCGTGTCCCCTCTCTCCCCTCGTCCCCATCAGGAGGAACCTAATAGGAAATCAAAGTTTCTGGGGAGAGAATGGAGCGCGGCGCAGTGTTACTGTCCCCTGGGTCCTCCCTGCTGAAAGAGGAAGAGCAGAAAGCACTATAGCGGCACTGTGGAGGGGAAGGTTAATGTAGCAGATAGTCTTTCCTTCTCTCGCTCTCTCTCTCCCAACTCTCTCTCTCTCTCTCTTTTCTTTCTTTTTGGGTCTCTTTTTTTGACTGTGTTTTTTTTTTCAGGCACACTTTCTCCCCTCTATCTCTCTTCTGTTTCCGTTCTCACTCTCTATCTCTACAGCTCTTTATCATGCAGGCTCTCGCTAGCCTTTTTTTTTTTTTTTTTTCCCGAACTTGAAACACAGAGAGGAACTCAACTCTCCCTGTCTGTAGTTCAAATCTGCCATTTAATCTCCGTATTCGCTATTCTTCCGTGTTTGCGTCTGCATGGGATAGTGTGTGTGGTGGTGGTGTGTGTGTGTGTGTGTGTGTGTGTGTTTGTGTGTGTGTGTGTGTGTGTGTGTGTGTATGTGTGTGTGTGTGTGTGTGTGTGTGTGTGTGTGTGTGTGTGTGTGTGTTTGTGTATGTATCTGTGTGCCTGTGCATGCACACACGTATACACACACACACACACACACACGTGCATACGTCCATGAACGTGCATGCGTGTGTGCGTTACGGCTACCTGTGTCTGTGTGGCACCCCCCCCCCCCCCACCGCCCACCCTTGGCCCCTCAAAGCATTGCCTCTGTGTAGTCATTGACTCCTGTGGCCCCTCTGAGCTCAGGCACAGCCCTGCCCCGTCAAGCATATCAAGAATCATTCACAAAGGCTGTCACTGTGTTATCACCCCAAAGGGAGTCCGTGCTGCACATGCTCAGGTTTCCCCCCCGCACTTCAAACGCAGTTATTGAAATATATCATCGATGCCCATCAGTGGTGTTAGCGTTGCATGCTCACTAATGAGGGCATTGTCTCCAACGCGGAGAGAATGACCGCCTACTAAGGCGCCGCGGGGCAGCCCTCTCTCTGCCTTGTAATGCCGTTTGGTCATCAGACTGTACACGCTTGTTGCTCGGACACACCTTGAAAGTCTTCTATAGGGGATCACAAGGTGGGGCACTCATGTCCGTCCTCGGCGAGTTGGCACGAGTTATTGGGGTACGCAAACCCCACTCCATAAAATACACATAGCTGTAGAGTGTTGAGTGTGTGTGTGTGTGTGTGTGTGTGTGTGTGTGACTGTGGAGTGTGCGTTTGCATCTGTTTGTGTGAGTGTGAGTGTATGCGCGTGTGCATGTTGGTGCATCTGTGTGTGTGTGTGTGTGTGTGTGTGTGTGACTGTGGAGTGTGTGTCCAGATGAACAGAGGCTCAGCAGGCGGCGGTGTAAAAACCCGTGCTAAGCCC
>NC_140275.1:17042260-17044673 GCF_964030765.1 Micromesistius poutassou | reverse complement strand
AACGTTTTGGTGGAGATAGTGGGTATGAGAGGGAGATCGATAGAGGAGAGTGCAAAGGGTCAAGAGACATAAGGAAAGAGAGGGGACATCTGTAAGATGAGGTAGGGAATTGCACCAGAAAAACCCCCACGCCACCCCACCGCCCGGCCTCCCTCCCTCCCTCCCTCCCTCCCTCCCTCCCCTGGTCTTTGCCTCACAGTCGGCTGCTCTCGGAGCAATAGAAAGAGAAAAGATGGAGGGAGTGGGGTTTGGAGGTGGCCGGGTGGGGGCTGGCAGTCCAGACAGTGGGGGCTTTGTGGTCACTTATCAGGCACGGATAGAAAGCACCAGACCCAGAAAGGAGAGACAGTGAATAGGGAAGGGATGGAGGTGAAGGGTGGAGGTGAAGGTGGAGGTGAGGCTGGGGTTTTGGGGGGGTTGTCGGTGACGGGGGAGTGATGGAGGGAGAGAGTCAGAAGGAGGGGGATATTAGAAAATCTTAAAATCTTAAAATCTTAAAAAGGAGCAATGGAGGAAGATGTAGAGAATCAGGAGAGGAAAAGGGCGGATGAGTAGACAGGAGGAACACATGGAACAAGAGGACGAGAACTTCCTGGAAGACAAGAACACAAGAGGTAGTGAGAAGAACAAAGAGAGAGAGAGAGAGAGAAAGGTGGGGGGGGGGTGGTGTGCAGGCAGGTAGTAGCACTCCTTAGATCACTTTACCTAGCTGGTGCACTTTTAAGTGCAAGGTGGATGAGACAGAGGAAAGGGGGAGCACGGGGACATTGAGAAGGAGCGAGAAGGTCAAGGGGGGCCACCTGATACGCAGGGAGGTGCTGGACAAGAGAAGATCTGCTTACACAGGAGAAGCCCTTGGCCCACGTCCGTCGAGGAGCCGTTTCACTGAGAGAGACGAGAACGTTTCGGCGGCGGTTCGCTGCAGCTCTAAAGTCAACTGTGAAACGTACCGCTTGGTTGTGCGTGATGTGATTGCGTTTCGCCCACTTTTGTCTTTCTTGCTCTTTGCTTTTTTTTAACAAAGAGACACGCACATCAGCAGAAAACAAACAAACACACGCACACACACACACACACAAACGCACACACACATGCACACACACACACATGCAATCACACACACATACACACACATGCATGCAAACACACACCCATACACACGCACACACAAACACACACACACACACACACACTCACACACTCACACACGCACACACACACACACACGCAGGCGTTCAACAGTAGCTCCCAGCTCCCTGCGGTGGGCCTGCTGAGAGAGGTCATGTCAGACATCTCCTCCTGTTGCGTCAGCTCCTTTTCTCCCACAATCCAACACTGCAGAGCTCACCCCCCGCCTGCCAAATGGCGCAGAAACAGGGTCCCAAAGTACACACACACACACACACACATGTATCTAGGCACTCGTGCTCTCTAGAATTAATACACATGCAGGGACCTTGCAGCACAATGAACATACGCACATGCACACACATGCACACACACACACACACACACACACATGCATGCACGCACGCACACACACACACACACACGCACACACACACACACACATAATTTGCATGCAAACATACCCTGGAACTCCCTCTTATCTGATGAGGTTTGAAGGATGATTTGAATTTCATAGATTTCTTATAATATTAATTAAAGTTTATTTTATTTTATTGTATAATAATATTATAATAATATGATATCATATTTAGAACATCAACTTGTATAGCCTTGATTACACTTTTTAGGGATGAAAATCAACGAACAGTTTTGATACCGTTCGTCATCTTTTCATGATCCTATTAATAGTATAATAATATAATAATAATAATATAATATAATATAATAGAATTGTTTTTAGTTTTCATTATATTACAGCATAATGTGAAATTGAAGTGTTGAAATCCTTGTACTTCTAGAAGCAACAACACAACCTCTGTTTAGATTTGGGAGCGTGAAACCTAAAGAGACGTTCTCATCAGTCATCAAATCAGAAGATCACAGTTCATCTCGACTCTCCACCGGGAGAGAGAGAGACGTCCACAAATACCGCCCACAAACATCTCCTACGCACACAAATATTTGTGTCACCCTACAAGCCTCAACAAAAGAGGGCACACTGACATCGTTGGACGAGTTTTTCTTTGTTTTCTCGTCTGTTTGAAGCTCTGAAGAAAGTACCTATTGTTCTCACCTATGTGATTGATTCGTTTTCTGTTAAAAAACTCAAAATGAGACATGTCTTTCTATACGCGTATTCAAAATGAATGATGAAATGTTGTAAAAAATACAGTATAGGCCTAAGTTCCCCAGTCTTTCTGTACTTTTCAACCCTAAAACAAGTCGTAAAAAAAATTAATTAAACATCAAACATGTACAACATACATACAACACACTACTTACT